>NW_024395753.1:0-6843 GCF_016617805.1 Bactrocera tryoni | reverse complement strand
TCAAATCATTGGCTTCACATATTAAAGTAAATTAGCCCTCATCATCTACAAAAGTTGGCATAAAGCCAACACGGCAGTGCATTTGGAAAATTCCAGAATTTTACATTTAGGTATAAAACCGACTTTCTTGCATGTACACATTTAGAAATCCATATCAAGTTGCTTCAAATTCATAAACTCACATATTAAAGTTAATTAATCTTCTTCATCTTACTAAAGTTGGCATAAAGCCATAACGGCAGGGCATGTGGAAAAATTCCACAATTTTGCATTTAGGTATAAAACCGACTTTCTTGCATGTACACATTTAGAAATCCACATCAAGTTGCTTCAAATTAATAAATTCACATCTTAAAGTTATATAATCTTCTTCATCTTGCTGAAGTTGGCATAAACCATAACGGCAGTGCATTTGGAAAAATTCCATATTTTTACACTTAGGTATAAAACCGACTTTCTTGCATGTACACATTAAGAAATACATACCAAGTTGCTTCAAATCATTAGCTTAACATATTAGAGTTAATTAACCCTCACCATCTTACTCAAGTTGACATAAGACCATAACGGCAGTGCATTTGGAAAAATTCCACAATTTTACATTTTAGTATAAAACCGACTTTCTTGCATGTACACATTTAGAAATCCATATCAAGTTGCTTCAAATTATTAAATTCACATATTAAAGTTATTTAAAGTTCTTCGTCTTACTGAAGTTGGCATAAAGCCAAAACGGCATTGCATTTGGAAAAAATTCCACGATTTTTCATTTAGGTATAAAACCGACTTTCTTGCATGTAAACATTTAGAAATCCACATCAAGTTGCTTCAACTTATTAAATTCACATATTAAAGTTAATTAATCTTCTCCATCTTACTGAAGTTGGCATAAAACCATAACAACCATTTGGAAAAATTCCACAATTTTACATTTGGGTATAAAACCGACTTTCTTGCATGTACACATTTAGAAATCCACATCAAGTTGCTACAAATTATTAAATTGACATATTAAAGTTAATTAAAATTCTTCATCTTACTGAGGTTGTCATAAAACCAAAACGACAATGCATTTGGAAAAATTCCACAATTTTGCATTTAGGTATAAAACCGACTTTCTTGCATGTACACATTTAGAAATCCATATCAAGTTGCTTCAAATTCATAAACTCACATATTAAAGTTAATTAATCTTCTTCATCTTACTAAAGTTGGCATAAAGCCATAACGGCAGGGCATGTGGAAAAATTCCACAATTTTGCATTTAGGTATAAAACCGACTTTCTTGCATGTACACATTTAGAAATCCACATCAAGTTGCTTCAAATTAATAAATTCACATCTTAAAGTTATATAATCTTCTTCATCTTGCTGAAGTTGGCATAAACCATAACGGCAGTGCATTTGGAAAAATTCCATATTTTTACACTTAGGTATAAAACCGACTTTCTTGCATGTACACATTAAGAAATACATACCAAGTTGCTTCAAATCATTAGCTTAACATATTAGAGTTAATTAACCCTCACCATCTTACTCAAGTTGACATAAGACCATAACGGCAGTGCATTTGGAAAAATTCCACAATTTTATATTTTAGTATAAAACCGACTTTCTTGCATGTACACTTTTAGAAATTCATATCAAGTTGCTTCAAATTATTAAATTCACATATTAAAGTTATTTAAACTTCTTCATCTTACTGAAGTTGGCATAAAGCCAAAACGGCATTGCATTTGGAAAAAATTCCACGATTTTTCATTTAGGTATAAAACCGACTTTCTTGCATGTACACATTTACAAATCCACATCAAGTTGCTTCAAATTATTAAATTCACATATTAAAGTTAATTAATCTTCTCCATCTTACTGAAGTTGGTATAAAACCATAACAGCAGAGCATTTGGAAAAATTCCACAATTTTACATTTGGGTATAAAACCGACTTTCTTGCATGTACACATTTAGAAATCCACATCAAGTTGCTTCAACTTATTACATTCACATATTAAAGTTAAATTATCTCCTTCATCTTACTAAAGTTGGCATAAAGCCATAACGGCAGGGCATTTGGAAAAATTCCACAATTTTGCATTTAGGTATAAAACTGACTTTCTTGCATGTACACATTTAGAAATAAATATCAAATTACCTCAAATCATAAGCTTAACATATTAAAGTTAATTAATCTTCTTCGTCTTACTAAAGTTGGCATAAAGCCATAACGGCAGGGCATTTGGAAAAATTCCACAATTTTGCATTTAGGTATAAAACCGACTTTCTTGCATGTACACATTTAGAAATAAATATCAAATTACCTCAAATCATTAGCTTAAGATATTAAAGTTAATTAACCCTCACCATCTTACTCAAGTTGACATAAGACCATAACGACAGTGCATTTGGAGAATTCCAGAATTTTACATTTAGTTATAAAACCGATTTTCTTGCATGTACATATTTAGAAATAAATATCAAGTTACCTCAAATCATTAGCTTAACATATTAAAGTTAGTTAATCCCCACCATCTTACTCAAGTTGACATAAGACCATAACGGCAGAGCATTTGGAAAAATTCGATAATTTTACATTTAGGAATAAAACCGACTTTCTTGCATGTAAACATTTAGAAATCCATATCAAGTTGCTTCAAATTATTAAATTCACATATTAAAGTTATTTAATCTTCTTCATCTTGCTGAAGTTGGCATAAAGCCAAAACGGCAGTGCATTTGGAAAAAATTAACAATTTTACATTTCGGTATAAAACCGATTTTCTTGCATGTACACATTTAGAAATAAATATCAAATTACCTTAAATCATTAGCTTAACATATTAAAGTTAATTAACCCTCACCATCTTACTCAAGTTGACATAAGACCATAACGACAGTGCATTTGGAAAATTCCAGAAATTTACATTTAGGTATAAAACCGATTTTCTTGCATGTACATATTTAGAAATAAATATCAAGTTACCTCAAATCATTAGCTTAACATATTAAAGTTAATTAACCCCCACCATCTTACTCAAGTTGACATAAGACCATAACGGCAAAGCATTTGGAAATTCCACGATTTTACATTTCGGCATAAAACCAACTTTCTTGCATGTACACATTTAGAAATAAATATCAAATTACCTCAAATCATTAGCTTAACAAATAAATTTAATTAACCCTCACAATCTTACTCAAGTTGACATAAGAACATAACGGCAGTGCATTTGGAAAATTCCAGAATTTTACATTTAGGTATAAAACCGATTTTCTTGCATATACACATTTGGATATATATGTCGAATGGCTTAAAATCATTAGCTTCACGTATTAAAGTTAATTAATCGTCTTAAACTTACAGAAGTTGGCATAAAGCCATAACGGCAGTGCATTTGGAAAAAATTCCACGATTTTTCATTTAGGTATAAAACCGACTTTCTTGCATGTACACATTTAGAAATCCACATCAGGTTGCTTCAAATTATTAAATTCACATATTAAAGCTAATTAATCTTCTTCATCTTACTGAAGTTGGTATAAAGCGAAAACGGCAGTGCGTTTGGAGAAAATCCACAATTTTACATTTCGGTATAAAACCGACTTTCTTGCATGTACACATTTAGAAATCCACATCAAGTTGCTTCAAATTATTAAATTCACATATTAAAGTTAATTAATCTTCTTCGTCTTACTAAAGTTGGCATAAAGCCATAACGGCAGGGCATTTGAAAAAATTCCACAATTTTGCATTTAGGTATAAAACCGACTTTCTTGCATGTACACATTTAGAAATAAATAT
Organism: Bactrocera tryoni; assembly: GCF_016617805.1. NCBI lineage: Eukaryota > Metazoa > Arthropoda > Insecta > Diptera > Tephritidae > Bactrocera > Bactrocera tryoni. The sequence continues at coordinate 3,045 of NW_024395753.1, read as the reverse complement.
CAAATTACCTCAAATCATTAGCTTAACATATTAAAGTTAATTAACCCTCACCATCTTACTCAAGTTGACATAAGACCATAACGACATGGCATTTGGAAAATTCCAGAATTTTACATTTAGGTATAAAACCGATTTCCTTGCATGTACATATTTAGAAATAAATATCAAGTTACCTCAAATCATTAGCTTAACATATTAAAGTTAATTAACCCCCACCATCTTACTCAAGTTGACATAAGACCATAACGGCAATGAATGTGGAAATTCCACGATTTTACATTTCGGCATAAAACCGACTTTCTTGCATGTACACATTTAGAAATAAATATCAAATTACCTCAAATCAGTAGCTTAACAAATAAATTTAATTAACCCTCACAATCTTACACAAGTTGACATAAGAACATAACGGCAGTGCATTTGGAAAATTCCAGAATTTTACATTTAGGTATAAAACCGATTTTCTTGCATGTACATATATAGAAATAAATATCAAGTTACCTCAAATCATTAGCTTAACATATTAAAGTTAATTAACCCTCACCATCTTACTCAAGTTGGCATAAAGCCATTACGGCAGGGCATTTGGAAAAATTCCACAATTTTGCATTTAGGTATAAAACCGACTTTCTTGCATTTACACGTTTAGAAATCCACATCAAGTTGCTTCAAATTATTAAATTCACATATTAAAGGTAATTAAACTTCTTAATCTTACTGAAGTTGGCATAAAACCATAACGGCAGTGTATTTAGAAAAATTCCACAATTTTACATTCAGGTATACAACCGACTTTCTTGCATGTACACATTTAGAAATCCATATCAAGTTGCCTCACATCATTAGCTTAACATATTAAATTTAATAAACCCTCACCATCTTACTCAAGTTTACATAAGACCATAACGGCAGTGCATTTGGAAAAAATCCACAATTTTAAATTTCGGTATAAAACCGAATTTCTTTCATGTACACATTTAGAAATCCATATTAAGTTACCTCAAATTATTAAGTCCACATATTAAAGTTAATTAATCTTTTTCATCTTGCTGAAGTCGGCATAAAGCCAAAACGGCACTGCATTTGGAAAAAATTCCACATATTTACATTTAGGTATAAAACCGACTTTCTTGCATGTAAACATTTAGAAATTCACATCAAGTTGCTTCAAATTATTAAATTCACATATTAAAGTTAATTAATCTTCTTCATCTCACTGAAGTTGGCATAAAACCATAACGGCAGTGCATTTGGAAAAATTCCACAATTTTACATTTCGGTATAAAACCGACTTTCTTGCATGTACACATTTAGAAATAAATGTCAAATTACCTCAAATCATTAGCTTAACATATTAAAGTTAATAAACCCTCACCATCTTACTCAAGTTTACATAAGACCATAACGGCAGTGCATTTGGAAAAAATCCACAATTTTACATTTCGGTATAAAACCGACTTTCTTGCATGTACACATTTAGAAATCCATATCAAGTTGCCTCAAATTATTATGTCAACATATTAAAGTTAATTAATCTTTTTCATCTTGCTGAAGTCGGCATAAAGCCAAAACGGCACTGCATTTGGAAAAATTCCACAATTTTACATTTGGGTATAAAACCGACTTTCTTGTATGTACACATTTAGAAATCCATATCAAGTTGCTTCAAATCATTAGCTTAACAATTAAATTTAATTAACCCTCACAATCTTACTCAAGTTGACATAAGAACATAATGGCAGTGCATTTTGAAAAATTCCACAATTTTACATTTAGGTATAAAACCGACTTTCTTGCAGGTACACATTTAGAAATCCACATCAAGTTAATCTTCTTCATCTTGCTGAAGTTGGCATAAAGCCAAGACGGCCAAGACTATAACGGCAGTGCACTTGGAAAATTCCAGAATTTTACATTTAGGTATAAATACGATTTTGTTGCAATGTACACGTTTACAAGTCGATATCAAGTTACCTCAAATCATTAGCTTAAATACAAAAGTTAATTAACCCTCACCATCTTACTCAAGTTGACATAAGACCATAACGGCAATGCATTTGGAAGAAATTCCACAATTTTTCATTTAGGTATTAAACCGACTTTCTTGCATGTACACATTTAGAAATCCATATCAAGTTGCCTCAAATTATTATGTCAACATATTAAAGTTAATTAATCTTTGTCATCTTGCTGAAGTCGGCATAAAGCCAAAACGGCACTGCATTTGGAAAAAATTCCACATATTTACATTTAGGAATAAAACCGACTTTCTTGCATGTAAACATTTTGAAATCCACATCAAGTTGCTTGAAATTATTAAATTCACATATTAAAGTTAATTAATCTTCTTCATCTTACTGAAGTTGGCATAAAGCCAAATCGGCAGGGCATTTGGAAAATTCCAGAATTTTACATTTAGGTATAAAACCGATTTTCTTGCATGTACACATTTAGAAATAAATATCAAGTTACCTCACATCATTAGCTTAACATATTAAAGTTAATTAACCCTCACCATCTTACTCAAGTTGACATAAGAACATAACGGCAGTGCATTTGGAAAAATTCCACATATTTACATTTAGGTATAAAACCGACTTTCTTTCATGTACACATTTAGAAATCCATATCAAGTTGCCTCAAATTATTAAGTCCACATATTAAAGTTAATTAATCTTTTTCATCTTGCTGAAGTCGGCATAAAGCCAACACGGCACTGCATTTGGAAAAAATTCCACATATTTACATTTAGGTATAAAACCGACTTTCTTGCATGTAAACATTCAGAAATCAACATCAAGTTGCTTCAAATTATTAAATTCACATATTAAAGTTAATTAATCTTCTTCATCTTACTGAAGTTGGCATAAATTCATAACGGCAGGGTATTTGGAAAAATTCCACAATTTTACATTTGGGTATAAAACCGACTTTCTTGTATGTACACATTTAGAAATCCATATCAAGTTGCTTCAAATTATTAAATTCACATATTAATGTTAATTAATCTTCTTCGTCTTACTGAAGTTGGCATAAAACCATAAC
>NW_024395752.1:0-12858 GCF_016617805.1 Bactrocera tryoni | reverse complement strand
CAACTCTATGACAACTCCAATAACATTAAAGCGGCTAGTTAGCATAAATATGTAAAGTTCATATTTTTACGCAATTTGTTATCGATTGCTTAATGTGTATGTATCAAAAAATCAATTTTACACCTTAATTCAGGATTGTTAAATTGTTTCAAATACATTGTCGCTATTGCTATAGGACAACTCTATGACAACTCCAATAACATCAAAGCGGCTAGTCAGCATAAATATGTAAAGTTCATATTTTTACGCATCTTGATATCGATTGCATAATGTGTATGCATCGAAAAAAATCAATTCTACAGCTTAATTTAGGATTGTTAAACTGTTCCAAATACATTGTCGTTATGGCTATACGACAACTCTATAAAAGCTCCAATAACATTAAAACGGCTATTTAACAGAAATGTGTAAAGTTCATATTTTTACGCATCTTGATATCGATTGCTTAATGTGTATGTACCAAAAAATCAATTCTACACCTTAATTTAAGATTGCAAAATTGTTCCAAATACACTGTCGCTATTGCTATAGAACAACTCTGGGACAACTCCAATAGCATCAAAACGGCTAATTTGCATAAATATGTAAAGTTCATATATTTACGCAACTTGATACCGATTGCTTAATGTGTATGTATCAAAAAATCAATTTTACACCTTAATTTAAGATTGCAAAGGTGTTCCAACTACACTGTCGCTATTGCTATAGGGCAACTCTATGACAACTCCAATAACTTCAAAAAGGGTAATTTGCATAAATATGTAAAGTTCATATTTTTACGCATCTTGATATCGATTGCATAATGTGTATGCATCAAAAAAAATCAATTATACATCTTAATTCAGGATTGTTAAATTGTTCCAAATACATTGTCGCTATTGCTATAGGACAACTCTATGACAACTCCAATAACATCAAAACGGCTAATTTGCATAAATATGTAAAGTTCATATTTTTACGCAACTTGATATCGATTGCTTAATGTGTATGTATCAAAAAATCAATTTTACACCTTAATTTAAGATTGCAAAGCTGTTCCAAATACACTGTCGCTATTGCTATAGAACATCTCTGTGACAACTCCAATAGCATCAAAACGGCTAATTTGCATAAATATGTAAAGTTCATATATTTACGCATCTTGATATCGATTGCATAATATGTATGTACCAACAAATCAATTTTACATCTTAATTTAAGATTGTAAAATTGTTCCAAATACACTGTCGCTATTGCTATAGAACAACTCTATGACAACTCCAATAACATCAAAACGGCTAATTTGCTTAAATATGTAAAGTTCATATTTTTACGCATCTTGATATCGATTGCATAATATGTATGTACCAAAAAGTCAATTTTACACCTTAATTTAAGATTGCAAAGTTGTTCCAAATACACTGTCGCTGTTGCTATAGAACAACTCTGTGACAACTCCAATAGCATCAAAACGGCTAATTTGCATAAATATGTAAAGTTCATATTTTTACGCATCTTGATATCGATTGCTTAATGTAAATGTATGTACTAAAAAATCAATTTAACACCTTAATTTAGGATTGTTGAATTGTTCCAAATACACTTTCGCTATTGCTATAGAACAACTCTGTGGCAACTCCAATAACATCAAAACGGCTAATTAACAGAAATATGTAAAGTTCATATTTTTACGCAACTTGATAAAGAATAATAATGTATGTGTATGTACCAAAAAATCAATTCTACACCTTAATTTAGGATTGTTAAATTGTTCTAAATACACTGTCGCTATTGCTATAGGACAACTCTATGACAACTCCAATAACATCAAAACGGCTAGTTAGCATAAATATGTAAAGTTCATATTTTTACGCAACTTGATATCGATTGCTTAATGTGTATGTATCGAAAAATCGATTCTACATCTTAACTTAAGATTGTGAAATTGCTCCAAAGACACTGTCGTTATGGCTATACGACAACTCTATGAAAGCTCCAATAACATCAAAACGGCTAATTAACAGAAATATGTAAAATTCATATGTTTACGCATCTTGATATCGATTGCTTAATGTGTATGTATGTGCTAAAAAATCAATTATACACCTTAATTTAGGATTGTTAAATTGTTCCAAATACATTGTCGCTATTGCTATAGGACAACTCTATGACAACTCCAATAACATCAAAACGGCTAGTTAGCATAAATATGTAAAGTTCATATTTTTACACAACTTGATATCGATTGCTTAATGTCTATGTATCAAAAAATCAATTCTACGCCTTTATTTAGGATTGTTAAATTGTTCCAAATGCAATGTCGCTATTGCTATAGAAGAACTCTATGACAACTCCAATAACATCAAAACGGCTAATTTGCTTAAATATGTAAAGTTCATATTTTTACGCATCTTGACATCGATTGCATACAATGAATGTATCAAAAAATCAATTTTACATCTTAATTTAAGATTGTACAATTGTTCCAAATACACTATCGCTATTGCTATAGAACAACTCTATGACAACTCCAATAACTTCAAAAAGGGTAATTTGCATAAATATGTAAAGTTCATATTTTTATGCATCTTGATATCGATTGCATAATATGTAGGTATGTACCAAAAAATCAATTTTACACCTTAATTTAAGATTGTAAAATTGTTCAAAATACACTGTCGCTATTGCTATAGAACAACTCGGTGACAACACCAATAGCATCAAAGCGGCTAGTCAGCATAAATATTTAAAGTTCATATTTTCACGCATCTTGATATCGATTGCATAATATGTGTGTAACAAAAAATCCTTTTTACACCTTAATTTAAAATTGCAAAGCTGTTCCAAATACACTGTCTCTATTGCTATAGAACAACTCTGTGACAACTCCAATAGCATCAAAACGCCTAATTTGCATAAATATGTAAAGTTCATATTTTTACGCTTCTTGATATCGATTGCATAATGTGTATGCATCAAAAAAAATCAATTTACACCTTAATTCAGGATTGTTAAATTGTTTCAAATACACTGTCGCTATTGCTATAGGACAATTCTATGACAACTCCAATAACATCAAAACGGCTAGTTAGCATAAATATGTAAAGTTCATATTTTTACGCAACTTGATATCGATTGCTTAATGTGTATGTATCAAAAAAATCAATACTACACCTTAATTTAGGATTGTTAAATTGTTCCAAATACATTGTCGCTATTGCTATAGGACAACTCTATGACAACTCCAATAACATCAAAGCGGCTAGTCAGCATAAATATGTAAAGTTCATATTTTTACGCATCTTGATATCGATTGCATAATATGTATGTACCAAAAAATCAATTTTACATCTTAATTTAAGATTGTAAAATTGTTCCAAATACACTGTTGCTATTGCTATAGAACAACTCTATGACAACACCAATAACATCAAAACGGCTAATTTGCATAAATATGAAAAGTTCATATTTTTACGCATCTTGATATCGATTGCATAATATGTATGTACCAAAAAATCAATTTACACCTTAATTTAAGATTGCAAAGGTGTGCCAAATACAGTGTCGCTATCGCTATAGAAGAACTCTGTGACAACTCTAATAGCATCAAAACGGCTAATTTGCATAAATATGTAAAGTTCATATTTTTACGCATCTTGATATCGATTGCATAATGTGTATGCATCAAAAAAATCAATTCTACACCTTAATTTAGGATTGTTAAATTGTTCCAAATACATTGTCGCTATTGCTATGGGACAACTCTATTACAACTCCAACAACATCAAAACGGCTAGTTAGCATAAATATGTAAAGTTCATATTTTTACGCATCTTGATATCGATTGCATAATATGTGTGTACCAAAAAATCAATTTTACTCCTTAATTTAAGATTGCAAAGGTGTTCCAAATACACTGTCGCTATTGCTATAGAACATCTCTGTGACAACTCCAATAGCATCAAAACGGCTAATTTGCATAAATATGTAAAGTTCATATATTTACGCATCTTGATATCGATTGCATAATATGTATGTACCAACAAATCAATTTTACACCTTAATTAAAGATTGCAAAGGTGTTCCAAATACACTGTCGCTATTGCTATAGGGCAACTCTATGACAACTCCAATAACTTCAAAAGGGCTAATTTGCATAAATATGTAAAGTTCATATTTTTGCGCATCTTGATATCGATTGCATAATGTGTATGCATCAAAAAAAATCAATTCTACACCTTAATTTACGATTGTTAAATTGTTCCAAATACACTGTCGCTATTGCTATAGGGCAACTCTATGACAACTCCAATTTCTTCAAAAGGGGTAATTTGCATAAATATGTAAAGTTCATATTTTTATGCATCTTGATATCGATTGCATAATGTGTATGCATCAAAAAAACAATTCTGCACCTTAATTTAGGATTGTTAAATTGTTATAATTACATTAACGCTATTGCTATAGCACAACTCTATGACAACTCCAATAACATCAAAACGGCTAGTTAGCATAAATATGTAAAGTTCATATTTTTACGCAACCTGATATCGATTGCTTAATGTGTATGTATCAAAAAAACAATTCTGCACCTTAATTTAGGATTGTTAAATTGTTCTAAATACATTGTCGCTTTTGCTATAGGACAACTCTATGACAACTCCAATAGCATCAAAACGGCTAATTTGCATAAATATCTAAAGTTCATATTTTTACGCAACTTGATATCGATTGCTTAATGTATATGTATCGAAAAATCGATTCTACATCTTAACTTAAGATTGTGAAATTGCTACAAAGACACCGTCGTTATGGCTATACGACAACTCTATGAAAGCTCCAATAACATCAAAACGGCTAATTAACAGAAATATGTAAAGTTCATATTTTTACGCATCTTGTTATCGATTGCTTAATGTGTATGTACTAAAAAATCGATTCTACACCTTAATATAAGATTATGAAATTGCTCCAAGTACACTGTCGCTATGGCTATACGACAACTCTATGAAAGCTCCAATAACATCAAAACGGCTAGTTAGCATAAATATGTAAAGTTCATATTTTACGCAACTTGATAATGATTGCTTAATGTGTATGTACCAAAAAATCAATTTTAGACCTTAATTTAAGATTGCAAAGTTGTTCCAAATACACTGTCGCTATTGCTATAGAACAACTCTATGAAAACTCCAATAACATCAAAACGGCTAATTTGCTTAAATATGTAAAGTTCATATTTTTACGCATCTTGACATCGATTGCATAATATGAATGTATCAAAAAATCAAGTTTACATCTTAATTTAAGATTGTACAATTGTTCCAAATACACTATCGCTATTGCTATAGAACAACTCTATGACAACTCCAATAACTTCAAAAAGGGTAATTTGCATAAATATGTAAAGTTCATATTTTTATGCATCTTGATATCGATTGCATAATGTGTATGCATCAAAAAAAATCAATTGTACACCTTAATTTAGGATTGTTAAATTGTTCCAAATACATTGTCGCTATTGCTATAGGACAACTCTATGACAACTCCAATAACATCAAAACGGCTAGTCAGCATAAATATGTAAAGTTCATATTTTTACGCAACTTGATATCGATTGCTTAATGTGTATGTATCAAAAAATCAATTCTACACTTTAATTTAAGATTGTTAAATTGTTCCAAATACACTGTCTCTATTGCTATAGGACAAATCTATGACAACTCTAATAACATCAAAACGGCTAGTTAGCATAAATATGTAAAGTTCATATTTTTACGCATCTTGATATCGATTGCTTAATGTGTATGCATCAAAAAAATCAATTCTACACCTTAATTTAGGATTGTTAAATTGTTTCAAATACATTGTCGCTATTGCTATAGGACAACTCTATGACAACTCCAATAACATCAAAACGGCTAGTTAGCATAAATATGTAAAGTTCATATTTTTACGTAACTTAATATCGATTGCTTAATGTGCATGCTCTAAAAATCAATTCTACACCTTAATTTAGGGTTGTTAAATTGTTCCATATACATTGTCGTTATTGCTATAGGACAACTCTATGACAACTCCAATAACATCAAAACGGCTAGTTAGCATAAATATGTAAAGTTCATATTTTTACGCATCTTGATATCGATTGCATAATATGAGTGTAACAAAAAATCCTTTTTACACCTTAATTTAAAATTGCGAAGCTGTTCCAAATACACTGTCGCTATTGCTATAGAACAACCCTGTGACAACTCCAATAGCATCAAAACGCCTAATTTGCATAAATATGTAAAGTTCAAATTTTTACGCTTCTTGATATCGATTGCATAATGTGTATGCATCAAAAAAAATCAATCTACACCTTAATTCAGGATTGTTAAATTGTTTCAAATACATTGTCGCTATTGCTATAGGACAACTCTATGACAACTCCAATAACATCAAAACGGCTAGTTAGCATAAATATGTGAAGTTCATATTTTACGCAACTTGATATCGATTGCTTAATTTGTATGTACCAAAAAATCGATTCTACACCTTAATTTAGGATTGTTAAATTGTTCCAAATACAATGCCGCTATTTCTTTAGGACAACTCTATGACACCTCAAATAACATCAACACTTCGAGTTAGCATAAATATGTAAAGTTAATATTTTTACGCAACTTGATATCGATTGCTTGATGTGTATGTATAAAAAAATCGGTTCTACACCTTAACTTAAGATTGTAAAATTGCTCCAAAGTCACTGTCGTTATGGCTATACGACAACTCTATGAAAGCTCCAATAACATCAAAACGGCTAGTTAGCATTAATATGTAAAGTTCATATTTTTACGCAACTTGATATCGATTGCTTAATGTGTATGTATGTACTAAAAAATCAATTATACACCTTAATTTAGGATTGTTAAATTGTTCCAAATACATTGTCGCTATTGCTATAGGACAACTCTATGACAACTCCAATAACTTCAAAACGGCTAGTTAGCATAAATATGTAAAGTTCATATTTTTACGCAACTTGATATCGATTGCTTAATGTGTATGCATCAAAAAAATCAATTCTGCACCTTAATTTAGGATTGTTAAATTGTTCCAAATACATTGTCGCTATTGCTATAGGACAACTCTATGACAACCCCAATAACATCAAAACGGCTAGTTAGCATAAATATGTAAAGTTCATATTTTTGCGCAACTTGATATCGATTGCTTAGTGTGTATGTATTAAAAAATCGATTCTACACCTTAACTTAAGAGTGTGAAATTGCTCCAAAGACACCGTCGTTATGGCTATACGACAACTCTATGAAAGCTCCAATAACATCAAAACGGCTAATTAACAGAAATATGTAATTTCATATTTTACCCATCTTGATATCGATTGCTAAATATGTATGTAGTAAAAAATCGATTCTACACCTTAATATAAGATTGTGAAATTGCTCCAAATATACTGTCGCTATGGCTATATGACAACTTCAATAACATCAAAACGGCGAGTTAGCATAAATATGTAAAGTTCATATTTTTACGCAACTTGATATCGATTGCTTAATGTGTATGTACCAAAAAATCAATTCTACACCTTAATATAAGATTGTGAAATTGCTCCAAATACACTGCCGCTATGGCTAAACGACAACTCTATGACAACTCCAATAACATCAAAACGGCGAGTTAGCATAAATATGTAAAGTTCATATTTTTACGCAACTTGATATCGATTGCTTAATGTGTATGTACTACAAAATCGATTCTACACCTTAATATAAGATTGTGAAATTGTTCCAAATACACTGTCGCTATTGCTATAGGACAACTCTATGAAAACGCCAATAACATCAAAACGGCGAGTTAGCATAAATATGTAAAGTTCATATTTTTACGCATCTTGATATCGATTGCTTAATGTGTATGTACTAAAAAATCGATTCTACACCTTAATATAAGACTGTGAAATTGCTCCAAATACACTGTCGCTATTGCTATAGGACAACTCTATGACAACTCCAATAACATCAACACGGGTAATTAGCAAAAATATGTAAAGTTCATATTTTTACGCATCTTGATATCGATTGCTTAATGTGTATGTACCAAAAAATCGATTCTACTCCTTAATATAAGCTTGTGAAATTGATCCATATACACTGTCGCTATTGCTGTAGGACAACTCTATGACAACTCCAATAACATCAAAACGGCTAGTTAGCATAAATATGTAAAGTTCATATATTATTACGCATCTTGATATCGGTTGCTTAATGTGTATGTACTTAAAAATCGATTCTACACTTTAATATAAGAATATGAAATTGTTCCAAATACACGGTCGCTATGGCTATACGACAACTCTATGACAACTCCAATAACATCAAAACGGCGAGTTAGCATAAATATGTAAAGTTCATATTTTTACGCAACTTGATATCGATTGCTTAATGTGTATGTATCAAAAAATCGATTCTACAACTTAATATAAGATTGTGAAATTGCTCCAAATACACTGTCGCTATGGCTATACGACAACTCTATGACAACTCCAATAACATCAAAACGGCGAGTTAGCATAAAAATGTAAAGTTCATACTTTTACGCAACTTGATATCGATTGCTTAATGTGTATGTATCGAAAAATCGATTCTACACCTTAACTTAAGGTTGTGAAATTGCTCCAAAGAAACTGTCGTTATGGCCATACGACAACTCTATGAAAGCTCCAATAACATCAAAACGGCTAATTAACAGAAATATGTAAAGTTCATATTTTTACGCATCTTGATATCGATTGCTTAATGTGTATGTACTAAAAATCGATTCTACACCTTAATATAAGACTGTGAAATTGCTCCAAAGACACTGTCGTTATGGCTATAGGACAACTCTATGACAACTCCAATAACATCAACACGGGTAATTAGCAAAAATATGTAAAATTCATATTTTTGCGCATCTTGATATCGATTGCTTAATGTGTATGTACTAAAAAATCGATTCTACACCTTAATATAAGATTATGAAATTGATCCAAATACACTGTCGTTATGGCTATACGACAACTCTATGAAAGCTCCAATAACATCAAAACGGCTAGTTAGCATAAATATGTAAAGTTGATATTTTTACGCAACTTGATATCGATTGCTTAATGTATATGTACTAAAAATCGATTCTACACCTTAATTTGGGATTGTTAAATTGGTCCAAATACATTGTCGCTATTGCTATAGGACAACTCTATGACAACTCCAATAACATCAAAACAGCTAGTTAGCATAAATATGTAAAGTTAATATATTTACGCAACTTGATAATGATTGGTTAATGTGTATGTACCAAAAAATCGATTCTACACCTTAATATAAGATTGTGAAATTGATCCAAATACACTGTCGCTATGCCTATACGACAACTCTATCACAACTCCAATAACATTAAAACGGCTAATTAACAGAAATATGTAAAGTTCATATTTTTACGCATCTTGATATCGATTGTTTTATGTGTATGTACTAAAAAATCGATTCTACACCTTAATATAAGATTATGAAATTGCTCCAAATACACTGTCGCTATTGCTATACGAACACTCTGTGACAACTCCAATAACATCAAAACGGTTAGTTAGCATAAATATGAAAAGTTCATATTTTTACGCAACTTGATAACGATTGCTTAATGTGCATGTACTAAAAAATCGATTCTACACCTTAATATAAGATTATGAAATTGCTCAAAATACACTGTTGCTATACGACAACTCTATGAAAGCTCCAATAACATCAAAACGGCTAGTTAGCATAAATATGTAAAGTTCATATTTTTACGCAACTTAATAACGATTTCTTAATGTGTATGTATTAAAAAATCGATTCTACACCGTAACTTAAGATTGTGAAATTGCTCCAAAGATACTGTCGTTATGGCTATAGGACAACTCTATGACAACTCCAATAACATCAAAACAGCTAGTTAGCATAAATATGTAAAGTTCATATTTTTACGCAACTTGATAATGATTGCTTAATGTGTATGTACCAAAAAAGTGATTCTCCACCTTAATATAAGATTGTGAGATTGATCCAAATACACTGTCGCTATGGCTATACGACAACTCCATGACAACTCCAATAACATCAAAACGGCTAATTAACAGAAATATGTAAAGTACATATTTTTACGCAACTCGATATCGATTGCTTAATGTGCATGTACTAAAAAATCGGTTCTACACCTTAAGATAAGATTGTGAAATTGCCCCAAATACACTGCCGTTATGGCTATGCGACACCTCTATGAAAGCTCCAATAACATCAAAACGGCTAAATAGCATAAATATGAAAAGTTCATATTTTCATGCAACCTGATATCGATTGCATAATGTGTATGTACCAAAAAATCATTTCTACACCTTAATTTAAGATTGTTAAATTGTTCCAAATACACTGTCGCTATTGCTATAGGACAACTCTATGACAACTCCAATAACATCAAAACGGCTAGTTAGCATAAATATGTAAAGTTCATATTTTTACGCAACCTGATATCGATTGCATAATGGGTATGTACCAAAAATCGATTCTACACCTTAATTTAGGATTGTTAAGTTGTTCCATATACACCGTCGCTATTGCTATAGGACAACTCTATGACAACTCCAATAACATCAAAACGGCTAGTTAGCATAAATATGTAAAGTTCATATTTTAACGCAACTTGATATCGATTTCTTAATGTGTATGTATCAAAAAATCGATTCTACACCTTAACTTAATATTGTGAAATTGCTCCAAAGACACTGTCGTTATGGCTATACGACAACTCTATGAAAGCTCCAATAACATCAAAACGGCTAATTAACAGAAATATGTAAAGTTCATATTTTTACGCATCTTGATATCGATTGCTTAATGTGTATGTACTAAAAAATCGATTCTACACCTAAATTTGGGATTGTGAAATTGCTCCAATTACACTGTCGTTATGGCTATGCGACAACTCCATGACAACTCCAATAACATCAAAACGGCTAGTTAGCATAAATATGTAAAGTTCATATTTTTACGCAACTTGATATCGATTGCAAAATATGTAAGTACCAAAAAATCAATTTTACGCCTTAATTTAAGATTGCAAAGTTGTTCCAAATACATTGTCGCTATTGCTATAGGACAACTCTATGACAACTCCAATAACATCAAAACGGCTAGTTAGCATAAATATGTAAAGTTCATATTTTTTCGCATCTTGATATCGATTGCTTAATGTGTATGTACCAAAAAATCAATTTTGCACCTTAATTTAGGATTGTTAAATTGTTCCAAATACAATGCCGCTATTGCTTTAGGACAACTCTATGACACCTCAAATAACATCAACACTTCGAGTTAGCATAAATATGTAAAGTTAATATTTTTACGCAACTTGATATCGATTGCTTGATGTGTATGTATAAAAAAATCGGTTCTACACCATAACTTGAGATTGTGAAATTGCTCCAAAGTCACTGTCAGTCTGGCTATACGACAACTCTATGACAACTCCAATAACATCAAAACGGCTAATTTGCATAAATATGTAAAGTTCATATTTTTACGCAACTTGATATCGATTGCTTACTGTGTATGTACCGAAAAATTCAATTCTACACCTCAATTTAAGATTGTGAAGCTGTTCCAGATTTACTGACGCTATATCTATACGACATTTCTATGACAACTCCAATAACATCAAAACGGCTAGTTAGCATAAATATGTAAAGTTCATATTTTACGCAACTTGATAACGATTGCTTAATGTGTATGTATCAAAAAATCGATTCTACACCGTAACTTAAGATTGTGAAATTGCTCCAAAGACACTGTCGTTATGGCTATAGGACAACTCTATGACAACTCCAATAACATCAAAACGGCGAGTTAGCATAAATATGTAAAGTCCATATTTTTACGCAACTTGATGTCGATTGCTTAATGTGTATGTATCATAAAATCGATTCTACACCTCAATTTAAGATTGTGAAATTGCTCCAAAGACACTGTCGTTATGGCTATACGACAACTCTATGAAAGCTCCAATAACATCAAAACGGCTAATTAACAGAAATATGTAATTTCATATTTTACCCATCTTGATATCGATTGCTAAATATGTATGTAGTAAAAAATCGATTCTACACCTTAATATAAGATTGTGAAATTGCTCCAAATATACTGTCGCTATGGCTATA
The DNA here is from genome assembly GCF_016617805.1 of Bactrocera tryoni. Lineage (NCBI taxonomy): Eukaryota > Metazoa > Arthropoda > Insecta > Diptera > Tephritidae > Bactrocera > Bactrocera tryoni. The sequence goes on along the minus strand of NW_024395752.1, from coordinate 641 downwards.
TGACAACTTCAATAACATCAAAACGGCGAGTTAGCATAAATATGTAAAGTTCATATTTTTACGCAACTTGATAAAGATTGCTTAATGTGCATGTACCAAAAAATCGATTCTACACCTTAATATAAGATTGTGAAAATGATCCAAATACACTGCCGCTATGCCTATACGACAACTCCATGACAACTCCAATAATATTAAAACGGCTAATTAAAAGAAACATGTAAAGTTCATATTTTTGCGCATCTTGATATCGATCGCTTAATGTGTATGTACTACAAAATCGATTCTACTCCTTAATATAAAATTATGAAATTGATCCAATTACACTGTCGCTATGCCTATGCGACAACTCCATGACAACTCCAATAACATTAAAACGGCTAATTAACAGAAATATGTAAAGTTCATATTTTTACGCATCTTGATATCGATTGCTTAATGTGTATGTACTAAAAAATCGATTCTACACCTTAATATAAGACTGTGAAATTGTTCCAAATACACTGTCGCTATTGCTATAGGACAACTCTATGACAACTCCAATAACATCAAAACGGGAAATTAGCAAAAATATGTAAAGTTCATATTTTTACGCATTTTGATATCGATTGCTTAATGTGTATGTACTAAAAATCGATTCT
>NW_024395751.1:0-36578 GCF_016617805.1 Bactrocera tryoni | reverse complement strand
GAGTTGTCGTATAGCCATAGCGACAGTGCATTTGGAGCAATTTCCAATCTTATATTAAGGTGTAGAATCGAATTTTTGATACATACACATTAAGCAGTCGATATCAAGTTGCGTTAAAATATGAACTTTACATATTTACGCTAACTCGCCGTTTTGATGTTATTGGAGTTGTCATAGAGTTGTCGTATAGCAATAGCGACAGTGTATTTGGAGCGTTTTTACAATCTTATATTAAGGTGTAGAATCGGTTTTTGATACATACGCATTAAGCAATCGATATCAAGATGCGTATAAATATGAACTTTACATATTTCTGTTAATTAGCCGTTTTGATGTTATTGGAGTTGTCATAGAGTTGTCGTATAGCCATAGCGACAGTGTATTTGGAGCAATTTCACAATCTTATATTAAGGTGCAGAATCGATTTTTTGATACATACACAATATGCAATCGATATCAAGTTGCGTAAAAAATGAACTTTACATATTTATGCAAATTGGCCGTTTTGATGTTATTGGAGTTGTCATAGAGTTGTCGTATAGCCATAGCGACAGTGTATTTGGAGCGTTTTTACAATCTTATTTTAAGGTGTAGAATCGGTTTTTGATAAATACGCATTAAGCAATCGATATCAAGATGCGTAAATATATGAACTTTACATATTTATGTTAATTAGCCGTTTTGAGGTTATTGGAGTTGTCATAGAGTTGTCGTATAGCCATAGCGACAGTGTATTTGGAGCGTTTTTACAATCTTATATTAAGGTGTAGAATCGGTTTTTGATACAAACGCATTAAGCAATCGATATCAAGATGCGTAAGTATATGAACTTTACATATTTCTGTTAATTAGACGTTTTGATGTTAGTGGAGTTGTCATAGAGTTGTCGTATAGCCATAGCGACAGTGTATTTGGAGCGTTTTTACAATCTTGTATTAAGATGTAAAATCGGTTTTTGATACATACGCATTAAGCAATCGATATCAAGATGCGTAAATATATGAACTTTACATATTTCTGTTAATTAGCCGTTTTGATGTTCTTGGAGCTTTCATAGAGTTGTCCTACAGCAATAGCGACAGTGTATTTGGAACAACTTCACAAGCTTATATTAAGGTGTAGAATCGAATTTTTGATACATACACATTAAGCAGTCGATATCAAGTTGCGTAAAAATATGAGCTTTACATATTTATGCTAACTCGCCGTTTTGATGTTATTGGAGTTGTCATAGAGTTGCCCTATAGCAATAGCGACAGTATATTTGAAACAATTTCACAATCTTAAGATACGCTCCAGAATCTTTTTTTTGGTACATGCACATTATGCAATCGATATTAGGTTGCGTAGAAATATGAACTTTACATATTTATGCTAACTCGCCGTTTTGATGTTATTGGAGTTGTCATGGAGTTGTCGTATAGCCATAGCGACAGTGTATTTTGAGACATTTCACAATCTTATATTAAGGTGTAGAATCGATTTTTTAGTACACTCACATTAAGCAATCGATACCAAGATGCGTAAAAATATGAACTTTACACATTTCTGTTAATTAGCCGTGCTGATGTTCTTGGAGCTTTCATAGAGTTGTCGTATAGCCATAGCGACAGTGTCTTTGGAGCAATTTCATAATCTTAAGTTGAGGTGTAGAATCGATTTTTTGATACATACACCTTAAGCAATCGATATCAAGTTGCGTAAAAATATGAACTTTACATATTTCTTTTAATTAGCCGTTTTGATATTGTTAGAGTTGTCATAGAGTTCTCGTATAGCCATAACGACAGTGCATTTGGAAAAACTTCACAATCTTATATTAAAGTGTAGAATTGAATTTTTGGTACATACATAATATACAATCGATATCAGGTAGCGTAAAAATATGAACTTTACATATTTATGCTAACTCGCCGTTTTGATGTTATTGGAGTTGTCATAGAACTGTCCTATAGCAATAGCGACAGTGTATTTGGAACATTTTAACTTTCCTAAATTAAGGTGTAGAATTAATTTTTTGGTACATACACATTAAGCAATCGATATCAAGATGCGCAAAAATATGAACTTTACATATTTCTGTTAATTAGCCGTTTTGATGTTAGTGGAGTTGTCATAGAGTTGTCGTATAGCCATAGCGACAGTGTATTTGGAGCAATTTCACAATCTTATATTAAGGTGTAGAATCGGTTTTTGATACATACGCATTAAGCAATCGATATCAAGATGCGTAAAAATATGAACTTTACATATTTCTGTTAATTAGCCGTGCTGATGTTCTTGCAGCTTTCATAGAGTTGTCGTATAGCCATAGCGACAGTGTCTTTGGAGCAATTTCATAATCTTAAGTTGAGGTGTAGAATCGATTTTTTGATACGTACACCTTAAGAAATCGATATCAAGTTGCGAAAAAATATGAACTTTACATATTTCTTTTAATTAGCCGTTTTGATATTGTTAGAGTTGTCATAGAGTTCTCGTATAGCCATAACGACAGTGCATTTGGAAAAACTTCACAATCTTATATTAAAGTGTAGAAACTAATTTTTGGTACATACATAATATGCAATCGATATCAGGTAGCGTAAAAATATGAACTTTACATATTTATGCTAACTCGCCGTTTTGATGGTATTGGAGTTTTCATAGAGTTTTCGTATAGCCATAGCGACAGTGTATTTGGAGCAATTTCACAATTTTATATTAAGGTGTACAATCGATTTTTTGATACCTGCGCATTAAGCAATCGATATCAAGTTGCGCAAAAAAATTAACTTTACATATTTATGCTAACTCGCCGTTTTGATGTTATTGGAGTTGTCATAGAGTTGTCGTATAGCCATAACGACAGTGTATTTTGAGCTATTTCACAATCTTATATTAAGGTGTAGAATCGATTTTTTGATACATGCGCATTAAGCAATCGATATCAAGTTGCGTAAAAATATGAACTTTACATATTGATGCTAACTAGCCGGTTTGATGTTCTTGGAGCTTTCATAGAGTTGTCGTATAGCCATAACGACAGTGTCTTTTGAGCAATTTCACAATCTTAAGTTAAGGTGAAGAATCGATTTTTTGATACATACACATTAAGCAATCGATATGAAGTTGCGTATAAATATGAACTTTACATATTTAGGCACATTGGCCGATTTGATGTTATTGGAGTTGTCATAGAATTGTCGTACAGCCATAGCGACAGTGTATTTGGAGCAATTTCACAATCTTATATTAAGGTGTAGAACGGATTTTTTAGTACATACACATTAAGCGATCGATATCAAGTTGCGTAAAAATATGAGCTTTACATATTTATGCTAACTAGCCGGTTTGATGTTATTGGAGTTGTCATAGTGTTGTCCTATAGCAATAGCGACAATGTATTTGGAGCAATGTAACAATCCTAATTTAAGGTGTAGAATTGATTTTTTAGTACATTAATATACATTAAGGGATCAACATCAAGTTGCGTAAAAATATGAACTTCACATATTTCTTTTAATTAGCCGTTTTGATATTGTTGGAGTTGTCGTATAGCCATAACGACAGTGCATTTGGAAAAACTTCACAATCTTATATTAAGGTGTAGAATCGATTTTTTAGTACATATACATTAAGGTATCGACATCAAGTTGCGTAAAAATATGAACTTTATACATTTCTGTTAATTAGCCGTTTTGATGTTGTTGGAGTTTTCAAAGTGTTGTCGTATAGCCATAACGACAGTGCATTTGGATAAACTTCACAATCTTATATTAAGGTGTAGAATCGAATTTTTAGTACACACACATTAAGCAATCGATATCAAGATGCGTAAAAATATGAACTATACATATTTCTGTTAATTAGCCGTTTTGATGTTATTGGAGTTGTCATAGAGTGGTCCTACAGCAATAGCGACAGTGTATATGGAACAACTTCACAATCTTATATTAAGGTGTAGAATCGAATTTTTGATACGTACGCATTAAGCAATCGATATCAAGTTGCGTAAAAATATGAACTTTACATATTTATGCTAACTCGCCGTTTTGATGTTATTGGAGTTGTCATAGAGTTGTCGTATAGCCATAACGACCTTGTATTTGGATCAACTTTACAATCTTATATTAACGTTTATAATCGATTTTTTAGTACATAAACATTCAGCAATCGATATGAAGATGCGTAAATATATGAACTTTACATATTTCTGTTAATTAGCCGTTTTGATGTTAGTGGAGTTGTCATGGAGTTGTCGTATAGCCATAGCGACAGAGTATTTGGAGCAATTTCCAATCTTAAATTAAGATGTAGAATCGATTTTTTGATACATTCAAATTAAGCAATCGATATCAAGTTGCGTAAAAATATGAACTTTACATATTTATGCTAATTCGCCGTTTTGAGATTATTGGAGTTGTCATAGAGTTGTCGTATAGCCATAGCGACAGTGTATTTGGAGCGTTTTTACAATCTTATATTAAGGCGTAGAATCGGTTTTTGATACATACGCATTAAGCAATCGATATCAAGATGCGTAAATATATGAACTTTACATATTTCTGTTAATTAGCCGTTTTGATGTTAGTGGAGTTGTCATAGAGTTGTCGTATAGCCATAGCGACAGTGTATTTGGAGCGTTTTTACAATCTTGTATTAAGATGTAAAATCGGTTTTTGATACATACGCATTAAGCAATCGATATCAAGATGCGTAAATATATGAACTTTACATATTTCTGTTAATTAGCCGTTTTGATGTTCTTGGAGCTTTCATAGAGTTGTCCTACAGCAATAGCGACAGTGTATTTGGAACAACTTCACAAGCTTATATTAAGGTGTAGAATCGAATTTTTGATACATACACATTAAGCGATCGATATCAGGTTGCGTAAAACTATGAGCTTTACATATTTATGCTAACTAGCCGGTTTGATGTTATTGGAGTTGTCATAGTGTTGTCCTATAGCAATAGCGACAATGTATTTGGAGCAATGTAACAATCCTAATTTAAGGTGTAGAATTGATTTTTTAGTACATTAATATACATTAAGGGATCAACATCAAGTTGCGTAAAAATATGAACTTCACATATTTCTTTTAATTAGCCGTTTTGATATTGTTGGAGTTGTCGTATAGCCATAACGACAGTGCATTTGGAAAAACTTCACAATCTTATATTGAAGTGTAGAATTGAATTTTTGATACATACACATTAAGCAGTCGATATAAAGTTGCGTAAAAATATGAACTTTACATAATTATGCTAACTCGCCGTTTTGATGTTATTGGAGTCGTCATAGAGTTGTCGTATAGCCATAGCGACAGTGTATTTGGAGCGTTTTTACAATCTTATATTAAGGTGTAAAATCGGTTTTTGATACATACGCATTAAGCAATCGATATCAAGATACGTAAATATATGAACTTTACATATTTCTGTTAATTAGCCGTTTTGATGTTCTTGGAGCTTTCATAGAGTTGTCCTAGAGCAATAGCGACAGTGTATTTGGAACAACTTCACAACCTTATATTAAGGTGTAGAATCGAATTTTTGATACATACACATTAAACAGTCGATATCAAGTTGCGTAAAAATATGAACTTTACATATTTATGCTAACTCGCCGTTTTGATGTTATTGGAGTTGTCATAGAGTTGTCGTATAGCCATAGCGACAGTGTATTTGGAGCGTTTTTACAATCTTATATTAAGGTGTAGAATCGGTTTTTGATACATGCGCATTAAGCAATCGATATCAAGATGCGTAAATATATGAACTTTACATATTTCTGTTAATTAGCCGTTTTGATGTTATTGGAGTTGTCATAGAGTTGTCGTATAGCCATAGCGACAGTGTATTTGGAGCGTTTTTACAATCTTGTATTAAGGCGTAGAATCGGTTTTTGATACATACGCATTAAGCAATCGATATCAAGATGCGTAAATATATGAACTTTACATATTTCTGTTAATTAGCCGTTTTGATGTTAGTGGAGTTGTCATAGAGTTGTCGTATAGCCATAGCGACAGTGTATTTGGAGCGTTTTTACAATCTTGTATTAAGATGTAAAATCGGTTTTTGATACATACGCATTAAGCAATCGATATCAAGATGCGTAAATATATGAACTTTACATATTTCTGTTAATTAGCCGTTTTGATGTTCTTGGAGCTTTCATAGAGTTGTCCTACAGCAATAGCGACAGTGTATTTGGAACAACTTCACAAGCTTATATTAAGGTGTAGAATCGAATTTTTGATACATACACATTAAGCGGTCGATATCAAGTTGCGTAAAAATATGAACTTTACATATTTATGCTAACTCGCCGTTTTGATGTTATTGGAGTTGTCATAGAGTTGCCCTATAGCAATAGCGACAGTATATTTGAAACAATTTCACAATCTTAAGATACGCTCCAGAATCTTTTTTTTGGTACATGCACATTATGCAATCGATATTAGGTTGCGTAGAAATATGAACTTTACATATTTATGCTAACTCGCCGTTTTGATGTTATTGGAGTTGTCATGGAGTTGTCGTATAGCCATAGCGACAGTGTATTTTGAGACATTTCACAATCTTATATTAAGGTGTAGAATCGATTTTTTAGTACACTCACATAAAGCAATCGATACCAAGATGCGTAAAAATATGAACTTTACACATTTCTGTTAATTAGCCGTGCTGATGTTCTTGGAGCTTTCATAGAGTTGTCGTATAGCCATAGCGACAGTGTCTTTGGAGCAATTTCATAATCTTAAGTTGAGGTGTAGAATCGTCTTTTTGATACATACACCTTAAGCAATCGATATCAAGTTGCGTAAAAATATGAACTTTACATATTTCTTTTAATTAGCCGTTTTGATATTGTTAGAGTTGTCATAGAGTTCTCGTATAGCCATAACGACAGTGCATTTGGAAAAACTTCACAATCTTATATTAAAGTGTAGAATTGAATTTTTGGTACATACATAATATACAATCGATATCAGGTAGCGTAAAAATATGAACTTTACATATTTATGCTAACTCGCCGTTTTGATGTTATTGGAGTTGTCATAGAACTGTCCTATAGCAATAGCGACAGTGTATTTGGAACATTTTAACTTTCCTAAATTAAGGTGTAGAATTAATTTTTTGGTACATACACATTAAGCAATCGATATCAAGATGCGTAAAAATATGAACTTTACACATTTCTGTTAATTAGCCGTTTTGATGTTATTGGAGTTGTCATAGAGTTGTCGTATAGCCATAGCGACAGTGTATTTGGAGCAATGTCATAATCTTATATTAAGGTGTAGAATCGGTTTTATGGTACATACACATTAAGCAATCGATATCAAGATGCGTAAAAATATGAACTTTACATATTTCTGTTAATTAGCCGTGCTGATGTTCTTGCAGCTTTCATAGAGTTGTCGTATAGCCATAGCGACAGTGTCTTTGGAGCAATTTCATAATCTTAAGTTGAGGTGTAGAATCGATTTTTTGATACGTACACCTTAAGAAATCGATATCAAGTTGCGAAAAAATATGAACTTTACATATTTCTTTTAATTAGCCGTTTTGATATTGTTAGAGTTGTCATAGAGTTCTCGTATAGCCATAACGACAGTGCATTTGGAAAAACTTCACAATCTTATATTAAAGTGTAGAAACTAATTTTTGGTACATACATAATATGCAATCGATATCAGGTAGCGTAAAAATATGAACTTTACATATTTATGCTAACTCGCCGTTTTGATGGTATTGGAGTTTTCATAGAGTTTTCGTATAGCCATAGCGACAGTGTATTTGGAGCAATTTCACAATTTTATATTAAGGTGTACAATCGATTTTTTGATACCTGCGCATTAAGCAATCGATATCAAGTTGCGCAAAAAAATTAACTTTACATATTTATGCTAACTCGCCGTTTTGATGTTATTGGAGTTGTCATAAAGTTGTCGTATAGCCATAACGACAGTGTATTTTGAGCTATTTCACAATCTTATATTAAGGTGTAGAATCGATTTTTTGATACATGCGCATTAAGCAATCGATATCAAGTTGCGTAAAAATATGAACTTTACATATTGATGCTAACTAGCCGGTTTGATGTTCTTGGAGCTTTCATAGAGTTGTCGTATAGCCATAACGACAGTGTCTTTGGAGCAATTTCGCAATCTTAAGTTAAGGTGAAGAATCGATTTTTTGATACATACATATTAAGCAATCGATATGAAGTTGCGTATAAATATGAACTTTACATATTTAGGCACATTGGCCGATTTGATGTTATTGGAGTTGTCATAGAATTGTCGTACAGCCATAGCGACAGTGTATTTGGAGCAATTTCACAATCTTATATTAAGGTGTAGAACGGATTTTTTAGTACATACACATTAAGCGATCGATATCAGGTTGCGTAAAACTATGAGCTTTACATATTTATGCTAACTAGCCGGTTTGATGTTATTGGAGTTGTCATAGTGTTGTCCTATAGCAATAGCGACAATGTATTTGGAGCAATGTAACAATCCTAATTTAAGGTGTAGAATTGATTTTTTAGTACATTAATATACATTAAGGGATCAACATCAAGTTGCGTAAAAATATGAACTTCACATATTTCTTTTAATTAGCCGTTTTGATATTGTTGGAGTTGTCGTATAGCCATAACGACAGTGCATTTGGAAAAACTTCACAATCTTATATTAAGGTGTAGAATCGATTTTTTAGTACATATACATTAAGGTATCGACATCAAGTTGCGTAAAAATATGAACTTTATACATTTCTGTTAATTAGCCGTTTTGATGTTGTTGGAGTTTTCAAAGTGTTGTCGTATAGCCATAACGACAGTGCATTTGGATAAACTTCACAATCTTATATTAAGGTGTAGAATCGAATTTTTAGTACACACACATTAAGCAATCGATATCAAGATGCGTAAAAATATGAACTATACATATTTCTGTTAATTAGCCGTTTTGATGTTATTGGAGTTGTCATAGAGTGGTCCTACAGCAATAGCGACAGTGTATATGGAACAACTTCACAATCTTATATTAAGGTGTAGAATCGAATTTTTGATACGTACGCATTAAGCAATCGATATCAAGTTGCGTAAAAATATGAACTTTACATATTTATGCTAACTCGCCGTTTTGATGTTATTGGAGTTGTCATAGAGTTGTCGTATAGCCATAACGACCTTGTATTTGGATCAACTTTACAATCTTATATTAACGTTTATAATCGATTTTTTAGTACATAAACATTCAGCAATCGATATCAAGATGCGTAAATATATGAACTTTACATATTTCTGTTAATTAGCCGTTTTGATGTTAGTGGAGTTGTCATGGAGTTGTCGTATAGCCATAGCGACAGAGTATTTGGAGCAATTTCCAATCTTAAATTAAGATGTAGAATCGATTTTTTGATACATTCAAATTAAGCAATCGATATCAAGTTGCGTAAAAATATGAACTTTACATATTTATGCTAATTCGCCGTTTTGAGATTATTGGAGTTGTCATAGAGTTGTCGTATAGCCATAGCGACAGTGTATTTGGAGCGTTTTTACAATCTTATATTAAGGTGTAGAATCGGTTTTTGATACATACGCATTAAGCAATCGATATCAAGATGCGTAAATATATGAACTTTACATATTTCTGTTATATAGCCGTTTTGATGTTCTTGGAGCTTTCATAGAGTTGTTGCGTAAAAATATGAACTTAACATATTTATGCTAACTCGCCGTTTTGATGTTATTGGAGTTGTCATAGAGTTGCCCTATAGCAATAGCGACAGTATATTTGAAACAATTTCACAATCTTAAGATACGATCTAGAATCGTTTTTTTGGTACATGCACATTATGCAATCGATATTAGGTTGCGCAAAAATATGAACTTTACATATTTATCCTTACTAGCCGTTTTGATGTTATTGGAGTTATCATAGAATTGTCATATAGCCATAGCGACAGTGTATTTGAAGCAATATCACAATCTTAAATTAAGATGTAAAATTGTTTTTTTGGTAGATACACATTATACAATCGATATCAGATTGCGTAAAAATATGAACTTTACATATTTATGCTAACTGGCCGTTTTGATGTTATTGGAGTTGTCATAGAGTTGTCGTATAGCCATAGCGACAGTGTATTTGGAGCAATTTCGCAATCTAATATTAAGGTGTAGAACGGATTTTTTAGTACATGCACATTAAGCAATCGATTTCAAGTTGCGTAAAAATATGAACTTTACATATTTCTGTTAATTAGCCGTGTTGGTGTTCTTGGAGCTTTCATAGAGTTGTCGTATAGCCATAACGACAGTGTCTTTGGAGCAATTTCATAATTTTAAGTTGAGGTGTAGAATCGAATTTTTGATACATACGCATTAACAATCGATATCAAGTTGCGTAAAAATATGAACTTTATATATTTGTGCTAACTCGCCGTTTTGATGTTATTGGAGATGTCATAGAGTTGTCGTATAGCCATAGCGACAGTGTATTTGGAGCAATTTCGCAATCTAATATTTAGGTGTAGAACGGATTTTTTAGTACATGCACATTAAGCAATCGATTTCAAGTTGCGTAAAAATATGAACTTTACATATTTATGCTAACTAGCCGTTTTGATGTTATTGGAGTTGTCATAGAGTTGTCCTACAGCAATAGCGACAGTGTATATGGAACAACTTCACAAGTTTATATTAAGGTGTAGAATCGAATTTTTGTACATACCCATTAAGCAATCGATATCAAGTTGCGTAAAAATATGAACTTTACATATTTATGCTAACTCGCCGTTTCGACGTTATTGGAGCTTTCATAGAGTTGTCGTATAGCCATAGCGACAGTGTATTTGGAGCAATTTCGCAATCTAATATTAAGGTGTAGAACGGATTTTTTAGTACATACACATTAAGCAATCGATTTCAAGTTGCGTAAAAATATGAACTTTACATATTTATGCTAACTAGCCGTTTTGATGTTATTGGAGCTTTCATAGAGTTGTCGTATAGCCATAATGACAGTGTCTTTGGAGCAATTTCACAATCTTAAGTTAAGGTGTAGAATCGATTTTTCGATACATACACATTAAGCAATCGATATCAAGTTGCGTAAAAATATGAACTTTACATATTTATGCAAATTAGCCCTTTTGAAGTTGTTGGAGTCGTCATATGGTTGTCGTATAGCCATAACGACAGTGTATTTGGAGCATATTCATAATCTTAAGTTAAGGTGTAGAATTGATTTTATGGTACATACTCATTAAGCAATCGATTTCAAGTTGCGTAAAAATATGAACTTTACATATTTATGCTAACTAGCCGTTTTGATGTTATTGGAGTTGTCATAGAGTTGTCCTACAGCAATAGCGACAGTATATATGGAACAACTTCACAAGCTTATATTAAGGTGTAGAATCGAATTTTTGTACATATACATTAAGCAATCGATATCAAGTTGCGTAAAAATATGAACTTTACATATTTATGCTAACTCGCCGCTTCGACGTTATTGGAGCTTTCATAGAGTTGTCCTACAGCAATAGCGACAGTGTATTTGGAGCAATTTCGCAATCTAATATTAAGGTGTAGAACGGATTTTTTAGTACATAAACACTAAGCAATCGATTTCAAGTTGCGTATAAATATGAAGTTTACATATTTATGCTAACTCGCCGTTTTGATGTTATTGGAGTTGTCATAGAGTTGTCGTATAGCCATAACGACAGTGCATTTGGAGCAATTTCACAATCTTATATTAAGGTGTAGAATCGATTTTTTGATACATACACATTAAGCAATCGATTTCAAGTTGCGTAAAAATATGAACTTTACATATTTCTGTTAATTAGCCGTTTTGATGTTAGTGGAGTTGTCATAGAGTTGTCGTATAGCCATAGCGACAGTGTATTTGGAGCAATTTCACAATCTTATATTAAGGTCTAGAATCGAATTTTTTATACATACGCATTAAGCAATCGATATCAAGTTGCGTAAAAATATGAACTTTACATATTTATGCTAACTAGCCGTTTTGATGTTATTGGAGTTGTCATAGAGTTGTCGTATAGCCCTATTGACAGTATATTTCAAACAATTTCACAATCTTAAGTTACGCTGTAGAATCGATTTTTAATACATACACATTAAGCAATCGATATCAAGTTGCGTAAAAATATGAACTTTACAAATTTATGCTATTTAGCCGTTTTGATGTTATTGGAGTTGTCATAGAGTTGTCCTATAGCAACAGCGACAATGTATGTGGAACAACTTCACAAGCTTATATTAAGGTGTAGAATCGAATTTTTGATACATACGCATTAAGCCATCGATATCATGTTGCGTAAAAATATGAACTTTACATATTTATGCTATTGAGCCGTTTTGATTTTATTGGAGCTTTCATAGAGTTGTCGTATAGCCATACCGACAGTGTCTTTGGAGCAATTTTACAATCTTCAGTTAGAGTGTAGCATCGGTTTTTTGATACACACACATTAAGCAATCGATATCAAGTTGCGTAAAAATATGAACTTTACATATTTCTGTTAATTAGCCGTGTTGATGTTCTTGGAGCTTTCATAGAGTTGTCGTATAGCCATAACGACAGTGTATTTGGAGCAATTTTACAATCTTCAGTTAGAGTGTAGCATCGGTTTTTTGATACATGCACATTAAGCAATCGATATCAAGTTGCGTAAAAATATGAACTTTACATATTTCTGTTAATTAGCCGTGTTGATGTTCTTGGAGCTTTCATAGAGTTGTCGTATAGCCATAACGACAGTGTCTTTGGAGCAATTTCATAATCTTAAGTTGCGGTGTAGAATCGAATTTTTGATACATATGTATTAGCAATCGATATCAAGTTGCGTAAAAATATGAACTTTACATATTTATGCTAACTCGCCGTTTTGATGTTATTGGAGATGTCATAGAGTTGTCGTATAGCCATAGCGACAGTGTATTTGGAGCAATTTCACAATCTTATATTAAGGTGTACAATCGATTTTTTTATACATGCGCATTAAGCAATCGATATCAAGTTGCGCCGTTTTGATGTTATTGGAGCTGTCATAGAGTTGTCGTATAGCCATAGCGACAGTGTATTTGGGCAATTTAACAATCTTATATTAAGATGTAGAACTGATTTCTTGGTACATACACATTAAGCAATCGATATCAAGATGCGTAAAAATATGAACTTTACATATTTATGCTAACTAGCCGTTTTGATGTTATTGGAGTTGTCATAGAGTTGCCCTATAGCAATAGCGACAGTATATTTGGAACAAATTTGCAATCTTATATTAAGGTGTAGAATCAATTTTTTGATACATACACATTAGGCAATCGATATCAAGTTGCGTAAAAATATGAACTTTACATATTTATGCTAATTAACCTTTTTGAAGTTATGGGAGTTGTCATAGAGTTGCCCTATAGCAATAGCGACAGTGTATTTGGAACAACTTTACAATCTTAAATTAAGATGTAAAATTGATTTTTTGGTACATACATATTATGCAATCGATATCAAGTTGCGTAAAAATATGAACTTTACATATTTATGCTAATTAATCTTTCTGAAGTTATTGGAGTTGTCATAGAGATGTTCTATAGCAATTGCGACAGTGTATTTGGAACATTTTTACAATCTTAAATTAAGGTGTAAAACTGATTTTTTGATACATACGCATTAAGCCATCGATATCAAGTTGCGTAAAAATATGAATTTTACATATTATATTATGCTAACTCGCCGTTTTGATGTTGTTGGAGTTGTCATAGAGTTGTCGTATAGCCATAGCGACAGTGTATTTGGAACAACTTTGCATCTTAATTTAAGATAGGTGTAAAATTGAATTTTTGTTACATACATATTATGCGATCGATATCAAGATGCGTAAAAATATGAACTTTACATATTTTTGCTAATTACCCTTTTTGAAGTTATGGGAGTTGTCATAGAGTTGCCCTATTGCAATAGCGACAGTGTATTTGGAACAATTTTACAATCTTAAATTTAGATGTAAAATTGATTTTTTGGTACATACATATTATGCAATCGATATCAAGATGCGTAAAAATATGAACTTTACATATTTATGCAAATTAGCCGTTTTGATGTTATTGCAGTTGTCATAGAGTTGTTCTATGGCAATAGCGACAGTGTATTTGGAACAATTTTACAATCTTAAATTAAGATGTAAAATTGATTTTTGGTACACACATATGAATGCAATCGATATCAAGATGCGTAAAAATATGAACTTTACATATTTATGCTAACTAGCCGTTTTGATGTTATTGGAGTTGTCATAGAGTTGTCCTATAGCAATAGCGACAGTGTATTTGGAAAAACTTTGCAATTATAAATTAAGGTGTAAAATTGAATTTTTGGTACATACATATTATGCGATCGATATCAAGATGCGTAAAAATATGAACTTTGCATATTTTTGCTAATTACCCTTTTTGAAGTTATGGGAGTTGTCATAGAGTTGCCCTATAGCAATAGCGACAGTGTATTTGGAACAATTTTACAATCTTAAATTAAGATGTAAAATTGATTTTTTGGTACATACATATTATGCAATTGATATCAAGATGCGTAAAAGTATGAACTTTACATATTTATGCAAATTAGCCGTTTTGATGTTATTGGAGTTGTCATAGAGTTGTTCTATGGCAATAGCGACAGTGTATTTCGAACAATTTTACAATCTTAAATTAAGATGTAAAATTGATTTTTTGGTACATACATATTATGCAATCGATATCAAGATGCGTAAAGATATGAACTTTACATATTTATGCAAATTAGCCGTTTTTATGTTATTGGAGTTGTCATAGAGTTGTTCTATAGCAATAGCGACAGCGTATTTGGAACAATTTTACAATCTTAAATTAAGATATAAAATTGATTTTTGGTACACACATATGATTGCAATCGATATCAAGATGTGTAAAAATATGAACTTTACATATTTATGCAAATTACCCTTTTTGAAGTTATTGGAGTTGTCATAGAGTTGCCCTATAGCAATAGCGACAGTGTATTTGGAACAATTTTACAATCTTAAATTAAGATGTAAAATTGTTTTTTACATATTATGCGATCGATATCAAGATGCGTAAAAATATGAACTTTACATATTTATGCAAATTAGCTGCTTTGATGTCATTGGAGTTGTCATAGAGATGTCCTATAGCAATAGCGACAGAGTATTTGGAACAATTTTACAATCTTAAATTAAGATGTAAAATTGATTTTTGGTACATACATATTATGCAATCGATATCAAGATGCGTAAAAATATGAACTTTACATATATATGCTAACTAGCCGTTTTGATGTTATTGGAGTTGTCATAGAGTTGTCGTATAGCCATAACGACAGTGTCTTTGGAGCAATTTCACAATCTTATATTAAGGTGTAGAATCGATTTTTTGATACATACTCAAAATGCAATCGATATCAGGTAGCGTAAAAATATGAACTTTACATATTTATGCAAATTAGCCGTTTTGATGTTATCGGAGTTGTCATAGAGTTGTCCTACAGCAATAGCGACAGTGTATTTGGAACAACTTTGCAATCTTAAATTAAGGTGTAGAATCGATTTTTTGATACATACAAATTAAGCAATCGATAACAAGTTGCGTAAAAATATGAACTTTACATATTTATGCTAAATACACATTGCTTTTTTGGTACATACATATTATGCAATCGATATCAAGATGCGTAAAAATATGAACTTTACATATTTATGCAAATTAGCCCTTTTGATGTTATTGGAGTTGTCATAGAGCTGTCCTATAGCAATAGCGACAATGTATTTGGAACAATTTAACAATCCTAAATTAAGGTGTATAATAGATTTTTTGGTACATACACAATATGCAATCGATATCAAGTTGCGTAAAAATATGAACTTTACATATTTATGCTAACTAGCTGCTTTGATGTTATTGGAGCATTCATAGAGTTGTCGTATAGCCATAACGACAGTGTCTTTGGAGCAATTTCACAATCTTATATGAAGGTGTAGAATCGATTTTTTGATACATACTCAAAATGCAATCGATATCAAGATGCGTAAAAATATGAACTTTACATATTTATGCTAATTACTCTTTTTGAAGTTATGGGAGTTGTCATAGAGTTGTCCTATAGCAATAGCGACAGTGTATTTGGACCAATTTTACAATCTTAAATTAAGATGTAAAATTGATTTTTTGGTACATACATATAATGCAATCGATATCAAGATGCGTAAAAATATGAACTTTACATATTTATGCAAATTAGTCGTTTTGATGTTATTGGAGTTGTCATAGAGTTGTCCTATAGCAATAGCGACAGTGTATTTGGAACAATTTTACAATCTTAAATTATGATGTAAAATTGATTTTTTGGTACATACATATTAAGCAATCGATATCAAGTTGCGTAAAAATATGAACTTTACATATTTACTAGCCGTTTGATGTTATTGGAGTTGTCATAGAGTTTTCCCATAGCAATAGCGACAGTGTATTTGGAACACTTTTACAAATTTAAATTAAGATATAAAATTGATTTTTTTGTACATACATATTATGCAATCGATTTCAAGATGCGTAAAAATATGAACTTTACATATTTATGCAAATTAGCCGTTTTGATGTTATTGGAGTTGTCATAGAGTTGTTCTATAGCAATAGCGACAGTGTATTTGGAACAATTTTACAATCTTATATTAAGATGTAAAATGATTTTTTGGTACATACATATTATGCAATCGATATCAAGATACGTAAAAATATGAACTTTACATATTTATGCAAATTTGCCGTTTTGATGTTATTGGAGTTGTCATAGAGTTGTTCTATAGCAATAGCGACAGTGTATTTGGAACAACCTTGCAATCTTAAATTAAGATGTAAAATTGATTTTTTGGTACATACATATTATGCAATCGATATCAAGATGCGTAAAAATATGAACTTTACATATTTATGCAAATTAGCCTTTTTGATTTTATAGGAGTTGTCATAGAGTTGTTCTATAGCAATAGCGACAGTGTATTTGGAACAATTCTACAATCTTAAATTAAGGCGTAAAACTAATTTTTTGGTACATACATATTATGCAATCGATATCAAGATGCGTAAAAATATGAACTTTACATATTTATGCAAATTAGGCGTTTTGATGCTATTGGAGTTGTCACAGAGTTGTTCTATAGTAATAGCGACAGTGTATTTGTAACACCTTTGCAATCTTTAATTAAGGTGTAAAATTGATTTTTTGGTACACACATATTATGCAATCGATATCAAGATGCGTAAAAATATGAACTTTACATATTTATGCTAACTCGCCGTTTTGATGTAATTGGAGCTGTCATAGAGTTGTCGTATAGCCATAGCGACAGTGTATTTGGAGCAATTTCACAATCTTATATTAAGGTGTAGAATCGATTTTTTTAAACATACACATAAAGCAATCGATATCAAGTTGCGTAAAAATATTAACTTTACATATTTATGCTAATTACCCTTTTTGAAGTTATGGGAGTTGTCATAGAGTTGCCCTATAGCAATAGCGACAGTGTATTTGGAACAATTTTACAATCTTAAATTAAGATGTAAAATTGACTTTTTGGTACATACATATTATGCAATCGATATCAAGATGCGTAAAAATATGAACTTTACATATATACGCAAATTAGCCGTTTTGATGTAATTGGAGTTGTCATAGAGTTGTCGTATAGCCATAGCGACAGTGTATTTGGAACAATTTCACAATCTTATATTAAGGTATAGAATCGATTTTTTGATACATACACAATATGCAATCGATATAAGGTAGCGTAAAAATATGAACTTTACATATTTATGCTAATTACCCTTTTTGAAGTTATGGGAGTTGTCATAGAGTTGCCCTATAGCAATAGCGACAGTGTATTTGGAACAATTTTACAATCCTAAATTAAGGTGTAGAATTGATTTTTTGATACATACACATTAAGCAATCTATATCAAGTTGCGTAAAAATATGAACTTTACATATTTATGCTAATTACCCTTTTTGAAGTTATGGGAGTTGTCATAGAGTTGCCCTAGAGCAATAACGACAGTGTATTTGGAACAACTTTACAATCTTAAATTAAGATGTAAAATTGATTTTTTGGTACATACATATTATGCAATCGATATCAAGATGCGTAAAAATATGAACTTTACATATATATGCTAACTAGCCGTTTTGATGTTATTGGAGTTGTCATAGAGTTGTCGTATAGCCATAACGACAGTGTCTTTGGAGCAATTTCACAATCTTATATTAAGGTGTAGAATCGATTTTTTGATACATACACAATATGCAATCGATATCAGGTAGCGTAAAAATATGAACTTTACATATTTGTGCTAACAAGCGGTTTTGATGCTATTGGAGTTGTCATAGAGTGTTTCTATAGCAATAGCGACAGTGTATTTGGAACAACTTTGCAATCTTAAATTAAGATGTAAAATTGATTTTTTGGTACATACATATTATGCAATCGATATCAAGTTGCGTAAAAAATGAACTTTACACATTTTTGCAAATTGGCCGTTGTGATGTTATTGGAGTTGTCATAGAGTTGTCGTATAGCCACAACGACAGTGTCTTTGGAGCAATTTCACAATCTTATATTAAGGTATAGAATCGATTTTTTGATACATACACAATATGCAATCGATATAAGGTAGCGTAAAAATATGAACTCTACATATTTGTGCTAACAAGCGGTTTTGATGCTATTGGAGTTGTCATAGAGTTGTTCTATAGCAATAGCGACAGTGTATTTGGAACAACTTTGCAACCTTAAATTAAGGTGTAGAATCGATTTTTTGATACATACACAATCTATATCAAGTTGCGTAAAAATATGAACTTTACATATTTATGCTAATTACCCTTTTTGAAGTTATGGGAGTTGTCACGGAGTTGCCCTAGAGCAATAATGACAGTGTATTTGGAACAATTTTACAACCTTAAATTAAGATGTAAAATTGATTTTTTGGTACATACATATTATGCAATCGATATCAAGTTGCGTAAAAATATGAACTTTCCATATTTATGCAAATTAGCCGTTTTGAAGTTATGGGAGCTGTCATAGAGTTGTCCTATAGCAATAGCGACAATGTATTTGGAACAATTTTACAATCTTAAATTAAGATGTAAAATTGATTTTTTGGTACATGCATATTATGCAATCGATATCAAGATGCGTAAAAATATGAACTTTACATATTTATGCAAATTAGCCGTTTTGAAGTTACGGGAGTTGTCATAGAGTTGTCCTATAGCAATAGCGACAATGTATTTGGAACAACTTAGCAATCTTAAATTAAGGTGTAAAATTGATTTTTTGATACATACACATTAAGCAATCGATATCAAGTTGCGTAAAAATATAAACTTTACATATTTATGCTGACTAGCCGTTTTGATGTTATTGGAGTTGTCATAGAGTTGTCCTATAGCCATAACGACAGTGTATTTGGGACAATTTAACAATCCTAAATTAAGGTGTAGAATTGATTTTTTGGTACATACATATTATGCAATCGATATCAAGATGCATAAACATATGAACTTTACATATTTATGCTAATTACCCTTTTTGAAGTTATTGGAGTTGTCATAGAGTTGTCCTATAGCAATAGCGACAATGTATTTGGAACAACTTAGCAATCCTAAATTAAGGTGTAAAATTGATTTTTTGATACATACACATTAAGCAATCGATATCAAATTGCGTAAAAATATGAACTTTACATATTTATGAAAATTAGCCGTTGTAATGCTATTGGAGTTGTCACAGAGTTGTTCTATAGCAATAACGACAGTGTATTTGGAACAACTTTGCAATCTTATATTAAGGTGTAGAATTGATTTTTTGGTACATACATATTATGCAATCGATATCAAGATGCGTAAAAATATGAACTTTACATATTTATGCAAACTAGCCGTTTTGATGTTATTGGAGTTGTCATAGAGTTGTTCTATAGCAATAGCGACAGTGTATTTGGAACAATTTTACAATCTTAAATTAAGGTGTAGAACCGATTTTTTAGTACATATATATTAAGCTATCGATATTAAGTTGTGTAAAAATATGAACTTTACATATTTATGCTAACTAGCCATTTTGATGTTATTGGAGTTGTCATAGAGTTGTCCTACAGCAATAGCGACAGTGTATATGGAACAACTTCACAAGCTTATATTAGGGTATAGAATCGAATTTTTGATACACACACATTAAGCAATCGATATCAAGATGCGTAAAAATATGAACTTTACATATTTATGCAAATTAGCCGTTTTGATGTTATTGGAGTTGTCATAGCGTTGTTCTATAGCAATAGCGACAGTGTATTTGAACAACTTTGCAATCTTAAATTAAGGTGTAGAATCGATTTTTTGATACATACACATTAAGCAATCGATATCAAGTTGCGTAAAAATATGAACTTTACATATTTATGCTAATTACCGCTTTTGAAGTTATGGGAGTTGTCATAGAGTTGCTCTATAGCAATAGCGACAGTGTATTTGGAACAATTTTACAATCTTAAATTAAGACGAAAAATTGATTTTTTGGTACATACATATTTTGCAATCGATATCAAGATGCGTAAAAATATGAACTTTACATATTTATGCAAATTTGCCGTTTTGATGTTATTGGAGTTATCATAGAGTTGTTCTATAACAATAGCGACAGTGTATTTGGATCAATTTTACAATCTTAAATTAAGATGTAAAATTGATTTTTTGGTACATACATATTATGCAATCGATATCAAGATGCGTAAAATATGAACTTTACATATTTATGCTAATTAACCTTTTTGAAGTTATGGGAGTTGTCATAGAGTTGTCCTATAGCAATAGCGACAGTGTATTTGGAACAATTTTACAAACTTTAATTAAGATGTAAAATTGATTTTTTGGTACATACATATTATGCAATCGATATCAAGATGCGTAAAAATATGAACTTTACATATTTGGGCACATTAGCCGTTTTGATGTTATTGGAGTTGTCATAGAGTTGTTCTAAAGCAATAGCGACAGTGTATTTGGAACAACTTTTCAATCTTAAATTAAGGTGTAGAATCGATTTTTTGATACATACACATTAAGCAATCGATATCAAGTTGCGTAAAAATATGAACTTTACATATTTATGCTAATTACCCTTTTTGAAGTTATGGGAGTTGTCATAGAGTTGCCCTATAGCAATAGCGACAGTGTATTTGGAACAATTTTACAATTTCAAATTAAGATGTAAAATTGATTTTTTGGTACATACATATTATGCAATCGATATCAAGATGCGTAAAAATATGAACTTTACATATTTGAGCTAATTACCCTTTTTGAAGTTATGGGAGTTGTCATAGAGTTGTCCTATAGCAATAGCGACAGTGTATTTGGACCAATTTTGCAATCTTAAATTAAGATGTAAAATTGATTTTTTGGTACATACATATTATGCAATCGATATCAAGATGCGTAAAAATATGAACTTTACATATTTATGCAAATTAGCCGTTTTGATGTTATTGGAGTTGTCATAGAGTTGTCGTATAGCCATACCGACAGTGTATTTGGAACAATTTAACAATCCTTAATTAAGGTGTAGATTTAATTTTTTGGTACACACTCATTATGCAATCGATATCAGGTTGCGTAAAAATATGAACTTTACATATTTATGCTAACTTGCCGTTTTGATGTAATTGGAGTTGTCATAGAGTTGTCGTATAGCCATAACGACAGTGTATTTGGAGCAATTTCGCAATCTTATATTAAGGTGTAGAATCGATTTTTTTAAACAAACACATAAAACAATCGATATCAAGTTGCGTAAAAATATGAACTTTACATATTTATGCTAATTACCGTTTTTGAAGTTATGGGAGTTGTCATAGAGTTGCCCTATAGCAATAGCGACAGTGTATTTGGAACAATTTTACAATCTTAAATTAAGATATAAAATTGATTTTTTGGTGCATACATATTATGCAATCGGTATTAAGATGCGTAAAAATATGAACTTTACATATTTATGCAAATTAGCCGTTTTGATGTTATTGGAGTTGTCATAGAGTTGTCCTATAGCAATGGCGACAGTGTATTTAGAACAATTTTACAATCTTAAATTTGGAACAATTTCACAATCTTAAATTAAGATGTAAAATTGATTTTTTGGTACATACATATTACGCAATCAAGATGCTTAAAAATATGAACTTTACATATTTACGCATACATACATACCCATTAAGCAATCGATATCAAGATGCGTAAAAATACGAACTTTACATATTTTTGTTAATTAGTCGTTTTGATGTTATTGGAGCTTTCATAGCGGTGTCGTATAGCCATAACGACAGTGTCTTGGGAGCAATTTCACAATCTTAAGTTAAGGTGTAGAATCGATTTTTCGATACATACACATTAAGCAATCGATATCAAGATGCGTAAAAATATGAACTTTACATATTTTTGTTAATTAGTCGTTTTGATGTTATTGAAGTTGTCATAGAGTTGTCGTATAGCCATGGCGACAGTGTATTTGGAACAATTTCACAATCTTAAATTAAGATGTAAAATTGAATTTTTGGTACATACATATTATGCAATCGACATCAAGATGCGTAAAAATATGAACTTTACATATTTATGCAAATTAGCCGTTTTGATGTTATTGAAGTTGTCATAGAGTTGTCCTATAGCAATAGCGACAATGTATTTGGAACAATTTAACAATCCTAAATTAAGGTGCAGAATTGATTTTTTGGTACATACATATTACGCAATCAAGATGCGTAAAAATATGAACTTTACATATTTATGCTAACTAGCCGTTTTGATGTTATTGGAGCTTTCATAGAGTTGTCGTACACCCATAACGACAGTGTCTTTGGAGCAATTTCATAATTTTTATTAAGGTGTAGAATCGATTTTTTGATACATACACATTAAGCAATCGACACCAAGATGCGTAAAAATATGAACTTTACATATTTTTGTTAATTAGTCGTTTTGATGTTATTGAAGTTGTCATAGATTTGTCGTATAGCCATGGCGACAGTGTATTTGGAGCAATTTCACAGTCTTATATTAAGGTGTGGAATCGATTTTTTGATACATACACAATATGTTATCGATATCAAGATGCGTAAAAATATGAACTTTACATATTTATGCTAACTCGCCGTTTTGATGTTATTGAAGTTGTCATAGAGTTGTCGTATAGCCATAGCGACAGTGTATATGGAACAACTTCACAATCTTAAATTAAGATGTAAAATTAATTTTTTGGTACATATATATTATGAAATCGATATCAAGATACGTAAAAATATGAACTTTACATATTTATGCAAATTTGCCGTTTTGATGTTATTGGAGTTGTCATAGAGTGTTTCTATAGCAATAGCGACAGTGTATTTGAAACAACTTTGCAATCTTAAATTAAGGTGTAAAATTGATTTTTTGGTACATACATATTATGCAATCGATATCAAGATGCGTAAAAATATGAACTTTACATATTTCTGTTAATTAGCCGTTTTGATGTTATTGGAGTTGTCATAGAGTTGTTCTATAGCAATAGCGACAGTGTGTTTGGAACAATTTTACAATCTTAAATTAAGATGTAAAATTGATTTTTTGGTACATACATATTATGCAATCGATATCAAGATGCGTAAAAATATGAACTTTACATATTTATGCAAATTAGCCGTTTTGATGCTATTGGAGTAGTAACAGATGTGTTCTATAGCAATAGCGACAGTGTATTTGAAACAATTTTACAATCATAAATTAAGATGTAAAATTGATTTTTTGGTACATACATATTATGGAATCGATATCAAGATGCGTAAAACTATGAACTTTACATATTTATGCAAATTAGCCGTTTTGATGCTATTGGAGTAGTAACAGATGTGTTCTATAGCAATAGCGACAGTGTATTTGGAACAATTTTACAATCTTAAATTAATATGTAAAATTGATTTTTTTGGTACATACATATTTTGCAATCGATATCAAGATGCGTAAAAATATGAACTTTACATATTTATGCAAATTAGCCGTTTTGATGTTATTGGAGTTGTCATAGAGTTGTCCCATAGCAATAGCGACAATGTATTTGGAACAATTAAAGAATTCTAAATTAAGGTGTAGAAATGATTTTTGGTACATACATATTCTGCAATCGATATCAAGATGCGTAAAAATATGAACTTTACATATTTATGCAAATTAGCCGTTTTGATGTTATTGGAGTTGTCATAGAGTTGTCCTATAGCAATAGCGACAATGTATTTGGAACAATTTCACAATCTTATATTAAGGTGTAGAATCATTTTTTTAGTTTATACACATTAAGTAATCGATACCAAGTTGCGTAAAAATTTGAACTTTACATATTTATGCTAACTAGCCGTTTTGATGTTATTGGAGTTCTCATTGAGTTGTTCTATAGCAATAGCGACAGTGTATTTGGAACAACTTCACAATCTTCGGTTAATATGTAGAATCGATTTTTTAGTACATATACATTAAGGAATCGATATCAGGTAGCGTAAAAATATGAACTTTACATATTTATGCTAATTAGCCTTTTTGCTGTTATTGGAGTTGTCATAGAGTTGTTCTATAGCTATATCGGCAGTGTATTTGGAACAACTTTGCAATCTTAAATTAAGGTGTATAATCGATTTTTTGATACATACACATTAAACAATCGATAACAAGTTGCGTAAAAATATGAACTTTACATATTTATGCAACTTATCCGTTTTGATGTTATTGGAGTTGTCATAGAGTTGTTCTATAGCAATAGCGACAGTGTATTTGGAACAACTTTGCAATCTTAAATTAAGGTGTAAAATTGATTTTTTGGTACATACATATTATGCAATCGATATCAAGATGCTTAAAATATGAACTTTACTTATTTATGCAAATTAGCCGTTTTGATGTTATTGGAGTTGTCATAGAGTTGTCCCATAGCAATAGCGACAATGTATTTTGAACAATTAAACAATCCTAAATTAAGGTGTAGAATTGATTTTTGGTACATACATATTATGCAATCGATATCAAGATGCGTAAAAATATGAACTTTACATATTTTTGCTAATTACCCGTTTTGATATTATTGGAGTTGTCATAGAGTTTTCGTATAGCCATAGCGACAGTGTATTTGGAACAACTTTGCAATCTTAAATTAAGGTGTGAAATGGATTTTTTGATACATACATATTATGCAATCGATATCAAGATGCGTAAAAATATGAACTTTACATATTTATGCAATTTAGCCGTTTTGATGCTATTAGAGTTGTCACAGAGTTCTTCTATAGCGATAGCGACACTGTATTTGGCACACCTTTGCAATCTTAAATTAAGGTGTAAATTGATTTTTTGGTACATACATATTATGCAATCGATATCAAGATTCGTAAAAATATGAACTTTACATATTTCTGTCAATTAGCCGTTTTTTTGTTATTGGAGTTGTCGTAGAGTTGCCCTATAGCAATAGCGACAGTGTATTTGGAACAATATTAAAATCTTAAATTAAGATGTAAAATTGATTTTTTGGTACATACATATTATGCAATCGATATCAAGATGCGTAAAAATATGAACTTTACATATTTATGCAAATTAGCCGTTTTGGTTCTATTGGAGTTGTCATAGAGTTGTTCTATAGAATAGCAACAGTGTATTTGGAACAACTTTGCAATCTTAAATTAAGGTTTAGAATCGATTTTTTGATACATACACATGAAGCAATCGATATCGAGTTGCGTAAAAATATGAACTTTACACATTTATGCTAATTACCCTTTTTGAAGTTATTGGAGTTGTCATAGAGTTGCCCTATAGCAACAGCAACAGCGTATTTGGAACAATTTTACAATCTTAAACTAAGATGTAAAATTGATTTTTTGGTACATACATATTATGCAATCGATATCAAGATGCGTAAAAATATGAACTTTACATATTTATGCCAACTAGCCGTTTTGATGTTATTGGAGTTGTCATAGAGTTGTCTTATAGCAATAGCGACAATGTATTTGGAACAAATTTACAATCTTAAATTAAGGTGTAGAATTGATTTTTTAGTACCTACATACACATTAAGCAATCGATATCAAGATGCGTAAAAATATGAACTTTACATATTTATGCAAATTAGCCGTTTTGATGTTATTGGAGTTGTCACAGAGGTCTTCTATAGCAATAGCAACAGTATATTTCGAACAACTTTGCAACCTTATATTAAGGTATAAAATTGTTTTTTTGGTACATACATATTATGCAATCGATATCAAGATGCGTAAAAATATGAACTTTACATATTTATGCAAATTAGCCGTTTTGATTCTATTGGAGTTGTCATAGAGTTGTTCTATAGAATAGCAACAGTGTATTTGGAACAACTTTGCAATCTTAAATTAGGGTTTAGAATCGATTTTTTGATACATACACATTAAACAATCGATATCGAGTTGCGTTAAAATATGAACTTTACACATTTATGCTAATTACTCTTTTTGAAGTTATTGGAGTTGTCATAGAGTTGCCCTATAGCAACAGCAACAGCGTATTTGGAACAATTTTAAATCTTAAATTAAGATGTAAAATTGATTTTCTGGTACATACATATTATGCAATCGATATCAAGATGCGTAAAAATATGAAATTTACATATTTATGCAAATTAGCCGTTTTGATGCTATTGGAATTGTCACAGGGTTGTTCTATAGCAATAGCGACAGTGTATTTGGAACAACTTTGCAATTTCAAATTAAGGTGTAAAATTGATTTTCTGGTACATACATATTATGCAATCGATACCAAGATGCGTAAAAATATGAACTGTACATATTTATGAAAATTAGCCGTTTTGATGTTATTGGAGTTGTCATAGAGTTGTTCTATAGCAATAGCGACAGCGTATTTGGAACAACTTTGCAGTCTTAAATTAAGGTGTAAAATCGATTTTTTGATACATTCACATTAAGCAATCGATGCCGAGTTGCGTAAAAATATGAACTTGACATATTTATGCAAATAAGCCGTTTTGATTTTATTGGAGTTGTCACAGAGTTGTTCTATAGCAATAGCGACAGTGTATTTGGAACAACTTTGCAATCTTAAATAAAGGTGTAAAATTGATTTTTTTGTACATACATATTATGCAATCGATATCAAGATGCGTAAAAATATGAACATTACATATTTATGCAAATAAGCCGTTTTGATGCTATTGGAGTTGTCACAGAGGTGTTCTATAGCAATAGCAACAGTGTATTTCGAACAACTTTGCAACCTTATATTAAGGTATAAAATTGTTTTTTTGGTACATACATATTATGCAATCGATATCAAGATGCGTAAAAATATGAACTTTACATATTTATGCAAATTAGCCGTTTTGATGTAATTGGAGTTGTCATAGAGTTGTCCTATAGCATAAGCGACAATGTATTTGGAACAATTTAACAATCCTAAATTAAGGCGTAGAATTGATTTTTTTGTACATACATACACATTAAGCAATCGATATCAAGTTGCGTAAAGATATGAACTTTACATATTTATGCTAACTCGCCGTTTTGATGTTATTGGAGTTGTCATAGAGTTGTCGTATAGCCATAGCGACAGTGTGTTTGAATCAATTTCACAATCTTATATTAAGGTGTAGAATCGATTTTTTGATACATACACAATATGCAATCGATATCAGGTAGCGTAAAAATATGAACTTCACATATTTTTGCTAATTAATCGTTTTGATGTTATTGGAGTTGTCATAGAGTTGTCCTAAAGCCATAATGACAGTGTCTTTGAAGCAATTTCACAATCTTAAGTTACGGTGTGGAATCGATTTATTGATACATACGCATTAAGAAATTGTTATCAAGTTGCGTAAAAATATGAACTTTACATATTTATGCTAACTAGCCGTTTTGATGTTATTGAAGCTTTCATAGAGTTGTCGTATAGCCATAGCGACAGTGTATTTGGAGCAATTTCATAATCTTATATTAAGGTGTAGAATCGATTTTTTAGTACACGCACATTAAGCAATCGATATCAAGATGCGTAAAAATATGAACTTTACATATTTCTGTTAATTAGCCGTTTTGATGTTATTGGAGTTGTCATGGAGTTGTTGTATAGCCATGGCGACAGTGTATTTGGATCAATTTCACAATCTTATATTAAGGTGTAGAATCGATTTTTTGGTACATACATACACATTAAGCAATCGGTTTTAAGATGCGTAAAAATATGAACTTTACATATTTCTGTTAATTAGCCGTTTTGATGTTATTGGAGCTTTCATAGAGTTGTCGTATAGCAATAGCGACAGTGGAACAACTTAACAATCCTAAATTAAGGTGTATAATTGATTTTTTGGTACATACACATTAAGGAATCGATATCAAGTTGCGTAAAAATATGAACTTTACATATTTATGCTAACTCGCCATTTTGGTGTTATTGGAGTTGTCGTATAGCCATAACGACAGTGTATTTGGAGCAATTTCACAATCTTATATCAAGGTGTAGAATCGATTTTTTAGTTTATACACATTAAGTAATCGATATCAAGTTGCATAAAAATATGAACTTTACTTATTTATGCTAACTCGCTGTTTTGATGCTATTGGAGTTGTCATAGAATTGCCCTGTAGCAGTAGTGACAGTGTATTTAGAACAATTTTACAATCTTAAATTAAGATGTAAAATTGATTTTTTGGTACATACATATTATGCAATCGATATCAAGATACATAAAAATATGAACTTTACATATTTATGCCAACTCGCCGTTTTGATGTTATTGGAGTTGTCATAGAGTTGTCCCATAGCAATAGCGACAGTGTATTTGGAACAATTTTACAATCCTTAATTAAGATGTAAAATTGATTTTTTGGTACATACATATTATGCAATCGATATCAAGATGCGTAAAAATATGAACTTTACATAATTTTGCTAATTACCCGTTTTGATGTTATTGGAGTTGTCATAGAGTTGCCCTATAGCAATAGCGACAATGTATTTGGAACAATTTAAAAATCCTAAATTAAGGTGTAAAATTGATTTTGATTAAAATTATGAACTTTAAAACTAACTTTAAAAATATGAACCTTACAAATTTATGCAAATTAGCCGTTTTGATTTTATTGGAGTTGTCATAGAGTTGTTCTATAGCAATAGCAACAGTGTATTTGGAACAACTTTGCAATCTTAAATTAAGGTTTAGAATCCATTTTTTGATACATACACATTAAGCAATCGATATCGAGTTGTGTAAAAATATGAACTTTACATATTTATGCTAATTTCCCTTTTTGAAGTTATTGGAGTTGTCATAGAGTCGCCCTATAGCAATAGCAACAGTGTATTTGGAACAATTTTACAATCTTAAATTAAGATGTAAAATTGATTTTTTGGTACATACATATTATGCAATCGATATCAAGATGCGTAGAAATATGAACTTTACGTATTTATGCCAACTAGGCGTTTTGATTTATTGGAGTTGTCATAGAGTTGTCCTATAGCAATAGCGACATTGTGTTTGGAACAATCCTAAATTAAGGTGTATAATTGATTCTTTAGTACATATGTACATACACATTAAGCAATCAAGATCAAGTTGCGTAAAAATATGAACTTTACATGTTTATGCTAACTAGCCGTTTTGATGTTATTAGAGTTGTCATAGAGTTGTCCTATAGCAATAGCGACAATGTATTTGGAACAATTTAACAAACCTAAATTAAGGTGTAGTATTGATTTTTTAGTACATACATACACATTAAGCAATCGATATCAAGATGCGTAAAAATATGAACTTTACATATTTATGCAAATTAGCCGTTTTGATTTTTTTGGAGTTGTCACAGAGTTGTTCTATAGCAATAGCGACAGTGTATTTGAAACAACTATACAATCTCAAAATAAGATGTAAAATTGATTTTCTGGTACATACGTATTATGTAATCGATATCAAGATGCGTAAAAATATGAACTTTACATATTTAGGCAAACTAGCCGTTTTGATGTTATTGGAGTTGTCATAGAGTTGTTCTATAGCAATAGCGACAGTGTATTTGGAACAACTTTACAATCTTAAATTAAGATGTAAATTTGATTTTTTGGTACATACATATTATGCAATCGATATCAAGATGCGTAAAAATATGAACTTTAAATATTTATGCTAACTCGCCGTTTTTTTGTTATTGAAGTTGTCATAGAGTTGCCCTGTAGCAATAGCGACAGTGTATTTAGAACAATTTTACAATCTTAAATTAAGATGTAAAATTGATTTTTTGGTACATACATATTATGCAATCGATATCATGATGCGTAAAAATATGAAATTTTCATATTTATGCAAATTAGCCGTTTTGATGTTATTGGAGTTGTCATAGAGTTGTCCTATAGCAATAGCGACAATGTATTTGGAACAATTTAACAATCCTAAATTAAGTTGTAGAATTGATTTTTTGGTACATATGTACATGTACATTAAGCAATCAATATCAAGTTGCGTACAAATATGAACTTTACATATTTCTGTTAATTAGCCGTTTTGATGTTATTGGAGTTCTCATAGAGTTGCCGTATAGTCATAACGACAGTGTATTTGGAGCAATTTCACAATCTTATATTAAGGTGTAGAATCGATTTTTTAGTACATACACATTAAGCAATCGATATCAAGTTGCGTAAAAATATGAACTTTACATATTTATGCTAACTACCCGTTTTGATGTTATTGGAGTTGTCATAGAGTTGTCCTTTAGCAATAGCGATGGCACAACTTCACAATCTTCGGTTAAGGTGTGGAAGCGATTTTTTAGTTCATATACACTAAGGAATCGAAATCAGGTAGCGTAAAAATATGAACTTTACATATTTTTGCTAATTAGCCGTTTTGGTGTTATTGGAGTTGTCAAAGAGTTGTCGTATATCTATAACGACAGTGTATTAGGAGCAATTTTTCAATCTTACATTAAGGTGTAGAATCGATTTTTTAGTTTATACACATTAAGTAATCGATATCATGTTGCGTAAAAATATGCAATTTACATATTTATGCTAACTCGCCGTTTTGATGTTATTAGAGTAGTCATAGAGTAGTCGTATAGCCATAGCGACAGTGTCTTTGGAGCAATTTCACAATCTTAAGTTAAGGTGTATAATCGATTTTTTAGTACATACACATTAAGCAGTCGATATTAAGACACATAAAAATATGATCTTTACATATTTATGCAAATTACCCTTTTTGAAGGTATTACAGTTGTCATAGAGTTGCCCTATATCAATAGCGACAAGGTATTTGGAACAACTTTGCAATCTTAAATTAAGGTGTAAAATTCATTTTTTGGTACATACATATTATGCAATTGATATCCAGATTCGTAAAAATATGAACATTACATATTTATGCTAACTAGCCGTTTTTATGTAATTGGAGCTTTCATAGAGTTGTCGTATAACCCTAACGATAGTGTATTTGGAGCAATTTCACAATCTTAAGTTAAGGTGTAGAATCGATTTTTTAGTACATACACATTAAGCAATCGATATCAAGACGCGTTAAAATATGAACTTTACATATTTATGCAAATTTGCCGTTTTGATGTTAATGGAGTGTTCATAGAGTTGTCGTATAGCCATAACGACAGTGTATTTGGAGAAATTTCACAATCTTATATTAAGGTGTAGAATCGATTTTTTAGTACATACATACACATTAAGCAATCGATATCAAGATGGTTAAAAATATGAACTTTACATATTTTTGTTAATTAGCCGTTTTGATGTTATTGGAGTTGTCATAGAGTTAACGTATAGCCATAGCGACAGTGTATTTGGAACAATTTCATAATCTTATATTAAGGTGTAGAATCGATTTTTTAGTACATGCACATTAAGCAACCGATATCAAGATGCGTAAAAATATGAACTTTACATGTTTATGCTAACTAGCCGTTTTGATGTTATTGGAGCTTTCATAGAGTTGTCGTATAGCCATAACGACAGTGTCCTTGGAGCAATTTCACAATCTTAAGTTAAAGTGTAGAATCGATTTCTCGATACATACACATTAAGCAATCGATATCAAGTTGCGTAAAAATATGAACTTTACATATTTATGCTAACTCCCCGTTTTGATGTTATTGGAGTTGTCACAGAATTGTCGTATAGCCATAGCAACAGTGTATTTGGAGAAATTTCACAATCTTATATTAAGGTGTAGAATCAATTTTTTAGTTTATACACATTAAGTAATCGATATCAAGTTGCGTAAAAATTTGAACTTTACATATTTATGCTAACTAGCCGTTTTGATGTTATTGGAGTTGTCATAGAGTTGTTCTATAGCAATAGCGACAGTGTATTTGGAACAATTTAACAATCCTAAATTAAGGTGTAGAGTTGATTTTTTAGTACATACATACACATTAAGCAATCGATATCCAGATGCTTAAAACTATGCACTTTACATATTTCTGTTAAATAGCCGTTTTGATGTTATTGGAGCTGTCATAATGTTGCCGTATAGCCATAATGACAGTGTATTTGGAGCAATTTCACAATTTTATATTAAGGTGTAGAATTGATTTTTTAGTACATACACATTAAGCAATCGATATCAAGTTGCTTACAAATATGAACTTTACATATTTATGCTAATTACCCTTTTTGAAGGTATTGGAGTTGTCATAGAGTTGCCCTATACCAATAGCGACAAGGTATTTGGAACAACTTTGCAATCTTAAATTAAGGTGTAGAGTTGATTTTTTGATACATACACATTAAGCAATCGATATCAAGTTGCGTAAAAATATGAACTTTACAAATTTATGCAAATTTGCCGTTTTGTCGTTATTGGAGTTGTCATAGAGTTGTTCTAAAGCAATAGCGACAGTGTATTTGGAACAACTTAATAATCCTAAATTAAGGTGTAGAATTGATTTTTTAGTACATACATACACATTAAGTAGTCGATATCGAGATGTGTAAAAATATGAACTTTACATATTTCTGTTAAATAGCCGTTTTGATGTTATTGGAGTTGTCATAGAGTTGTTGTATAGCCATAGCGACAGTGTATTTGGAGAAATTTCACAATCTTTTATTAAGGTGTAGAATCAATTTTTTAGTTTATACACATTAAGTAATCGATATCAAGTTGCGTAAAAATTTGAACTTTACATATGTATGCTAACTAGCCGTTTTGATGTTATTGGAGCTTTCATAGAGTTGTCGTATAGCCATAACGACAGTGTCTTTGGAGCAATTTCACAATCTTAAGTTAAAGTGTAGAATAGATTTTTCGATACACACACATTAAGCAATCGATATCAAGTTGCGTAAAAATATGAACTTTACATATTTATGCTAACTCGCCGTTTTGGTGTTATTGGAGTTGTCATAGAGTTGTCGTATAGCCATAGCGAGAAAGTATTTGGAGAAATTTCACACTCTTATATTAAGGTGTAGAATCGATTTTTTGATACATACACATTAAGCAATCGATATCAAGTTGCGTAAAAATATGAACTTTACATATTTATGCTAACTAGCCGTTTTGATGTTATTGGAGTTGTCATAGAGTTGTCCTATAGCAATAGCGACAATGTATTTGCAACAATTTAACAATCCTAAATTAAGGTGTAGAATTGATTTTTTGGTACATACATATTATGCAATCGATATCAAGATGCTTAAAAATATGAACTTTACATATTTATGCTAATTACCATTTTTGAAGTTATGGCAGTTGTCATAGAGTTGCCCTATAGCAATAGCGACAATGTATTTGCAACAATTTAACAATCCTAAATTAAGGTGTAAAATTGATTTTTTAGTTCATACATACACATTAAGCAATCGATATCAAGATGCGTAAAAATATGAACTTAACATATTTATGCAAATTAGCCGTTTTGATGTTATTGGAGTTGTCATAGAGTTGTTCTATAGCAATAGCGACAATGTTTTTGCAACAATTTAACAATCCTAAATTAAGGTGTATAATTGATTTTTTAGTACATACATACACATTAAGCAATCGATATCAAGATGCGTAAAAATATGAACTTTGCATATTTATGCAAATTAGCCGTTTTAATGTTATTGCAGTTGTCATAGAGTTGTTCTATAGCAATAGCGACAGTGTATTTGGAACAACTTTGCAATCTTAAATTAAGGTGTTGAATCGATTTTTTGGAACATACATATTATGCAATCGATATCAAGATGCGTAAAAATATGAACTTTACATATTTATGCAAATTAGCCGTTTTGATGTTATTGGAGTTGTCATAGAGTTGTCCTATAGCAATAGCGAAAATGTATTTGGAACAATTTAACAATAATAAATTAAGGTGTAAAATTGATTTTTTAGTACATACATACACATTAAGCAATCGATATCAGGATGCGTAAAAATATGAACTTAACATATTTATGCAAATTAGCCGTTTTGATGTTATTGGAGTTGTCATAGAGTTGTCCTATAGCAATAGCGACAATGTATTTGCAACAATTTAACAATCCTAAATTAAGGTGTAGAATTGATTTTTTGGTACATACATATTATGCAATCGATATCAAGATGCTTAAAAATATGAACTTTACATATTTATGCTAATTACCATTTTTAAAGTTATGGCAGTTGTCATAGAGTTGCCCTATAGCAATAGCGACAATGTATTTGCAACAATTTAACAATCCTAAATTAAGGTGTAGAATTGATTTTATGGTACATACATATTATGCAATCGATATCAAGATG
The DNA here is from genome assembly GCF_016617805.1 of Bactrocera tryoni. Classification (NCBI taxonomy): domain Eukaryota; kingdom Metazoa; phylum Arthropoda; class Insecta; order Diptera; family Tephritidae; genus Bactrocera; species Bactrocera tryoni. The sequence continues at coordinate 1,628 of NW_024395751.1, read as the reverse complement.
CTTAAAAATATGAACTTTACATATTTATGCTAATTACCATTTTTGAAGTTAAGGCAGTTGTCATAGAGTTCTTCTATAGCAACAGCGACAGTGTATCTGGAACAATTTTACAATCTTAAATTAAGATGTAAAATTGATTTTTTGGTACATACATATTATGCAATCGATATCAAGATGCGTAAAAATATGAACTTTACATATTTAGGCAAATTAGCCGTTTTGATGTTATTGGAGCTTTCATAGAGTTGTCGTATAGCCGTAACGACAGTGTCTTTGGAGCAATTTCACAATCTTAAGTTAAGGTGTAGAATCGATTTTTCGATACATACACATTAAGCAATTGATATCAAGTTGCGTAAAAATATGAACTTTACATATTTATGCAAATTACCTTTTTGAAGTTATTGGAGTTGTCACAGAGTGGTTCTATAGCAATAGCGACAGTGTATTTAGAACAACTTTGCAATCTTATATTAAGGTGTAAAATTGTTTTTTTGGTACATACATATTATGCAATCGATATCAAGATGCGTAAAAATATGAACTTTACATATTTATGCAAATTAGCCGTTTTGATGCTATTGGAGTTGTCACAGAGTTGTTCTATAGCAATAGCGACAGTGTCTTTGGAACAACTTTGCAATCTTAATTTAAGGTGTAAAATTGATTTTTGGGTACATACATATTATGCAATCGATATCAAGATGCGTAAAAATATGAACTTTACATATTTATGCTAATTACCATTTTTGAAGTTATGGTAGTTGTCATAGAGTTGCCCTATAGCAATAGCGACAGTGTATTTGGAACAATTTTACAATCCTAAATTAAGATGTAAAATTGTTTTTTTGGTACATACATATTATGCAATCGATATCAGGTAGCGTAAAAATATGAACTTCACGAATTTATGCTAATTATCCTTTTTGAAGTTATGGGAGTTGTCATAGAGTTGCCCTATAGCAATAGCTACAGTGTATTTGAAACAATTTTACAATCTTAAATTAAGATGTAAAATTGATTTTTTGGTACATACATGTTATGCAATCGATATCAAGATGCGTAAAAATATGAACTTTACATTGTTATGCAAATTAGCCGTTTTGATGTTATTGGAGTTGTCATGGAGTTGTTCTATAGCAATAACGACAGTGTAAGTGGAACCATTTTACAATCTTATTTTAAGGTGCAGAGTCGATTTTTTGATACATACACAATATGCAATCGATATCAGGTAGCGTAAAAATATGAACTTCACATGTTTTTGCTAATTACCCGTTTTGATGTTATTGGAGTTGTCATAGAGTTGTCGTATAGCCATAACGACAGTGTCTTTGAAACAATTTTGCAAGCTTAAATTAAGATGTAAAATTGATTTTTTGGTACACACAAATTATGAAATCGATATCAGGTAGCGTAAAAATAAGAACTTCACAAATTTATGCAAATTACCCTTTTTAAAGTTATGGGAGTTGTCATAGAGTTGCCCTATAGCAATAGCTACAGTGTATTTGGAACAATTTTACCATCTTAAATTAAGATGTAAAATTGATTTTTTGGTACATACATATTATGCAATCGATATCAGGTAGCGTAAAAATATGAACTTTACATATTTATACAAATTA
>NW_024395750.1:0-6168 GCF_016617805.1 Bactrocera tryoni | reverse complement strand
TCCCGATGTCCATCCTTTTTGTTGAGTGGGTACAGGTGTGGTGAGTTGTGTTGGTGTGGGGTGGTGATGTAAGTGTATGGTGCCATCGGATGTGGTGTATTAAGCTGTCTCATTAGGATGTGCTAATTTTACCGAGTAGAGGGGGTGGATGCTTAACTCATTTAAACAGGTATAAAGTCGATTTTCTTGTATATACACATTTTGCAATCGATATTGAGTTTCCTCAAATCATTAACTTTACATATTTAAGTTAACTAATCTTTTACATCTTACCAAAGTTGACATAAAGACATAATGGCAGTGCATTTGGAAGAATTCCATAACCTTATTTTTAGATATAAAGACGATTTCCTTAAACATACGCATTTAGCAATCGATATTGAGTTTTTTCAAATCTTTAGTTTAACATATTTAAGTAAATAAACCTGTTTCATCGTACTGAAGTTGACATAAAGCCATAACGGCATTGCATTTGGATTCCATATTCCATTATCATATATTTAGGTATAAAGTCGATTTTCTTGTATATACACATTTATCAATCGATATTGCGTTGCTCCAAATCATTAACTTCACATATTTAAGTTAAATAATCTTTTACATCTTACCAAAGTTGATATAAAGCCATAACGGCAGTGCATTTGGAAAAATTCCAAAATCTTATATTTATGTATAAATTCGATTTTATTGTAAATTCATATTTAGCAATCGATATTGCATTGCTTCAAATCATTAATTTCACATATTTAAGTTAATTAACTTTCTTCATCTTACCGAAGTCGACATAAAGCCATAACGACAGTGCATTTGAAAGAATTCCATAATCCTATATTTAGGTATAAAGTCGATTTACTTGTATACACACATTTGACAACAGATATTGAGTAGTTTCTAATCATTACTTTACATATTTAAATTACATAACCTTTTTATTTAACTGAAGTTTACATAAAGCCATAACGGCTGTGCATTTGGAAGAATTCCGTAATACTATATTTAGGTATAAAGTCGATTTGCTTGTATATTTATATTTAGAAATCGATATTGCATTGCTTTAAATCATTAACTTCACATATTTAAGTTAATTAACCTTCTTCATCTTGCTGAAGTTGACATGAAGCCATAACGGCAGTGATTTTGGAAAAATTCCATAATATTATATTTAGATATAAAGTCGACTTTCTTGTATATATACATTTAGCAGTGGATATTGCATTGCTTCAAATCATTAACTTCACATATTTAAGTTAATTAACCTTTTACATATTACTGAAGTTGACATAAAGCCATAACGGCAGTGCATTTAGAAAAATTCCAAAATCTTATATTTATGTATAAAGTCGATTTTCTTGTATATTCATATTTAGCAATCGATATTGAATTTCTGCAAGTCAATAGCTTAACATATTTAAGTAAATAAACCTTCTTCTTCTTACTGAAGTTGACATATGGCCATAAGGGCAGTACATTCGGAAGAATTGCACAAACTAATATTAGGTATAAAGTAAATTTTCTTGTTTATACGCATTTAGCAATCGATATTGAGATTCTTCAAATCACTAACTTCACATATTTAAGTTAATGACCCTTCTTCATCTTACTGAAGTTGACATAAAGCCATAACGGCAGTGCATTTGAAAGAATTCCATATCCTTATATTTAGACATAAAGTCGATTTTCTTGTATGTACGCATTTAACAATTGACATTGAGATGCTTCAAATCATTAACTTCACATATTTAAGTTAATTAACCTTTTACATCTTACTGAAGTTGACATAAAGCCATAACGGCAGTGCATTTAGAAGAATTCCAAAATCTTTTATTTATGTATAAAGTCGATTTTCTTTTATATTCATATTTACCAATCGATATTGAGATACTTCAAATCAATAACTTCACATATTTAAGTTAATTAACCTTATTCATCTTACTGAAGTTGACATTAAGCCACAACGGCAGTGTATTTAGAAGAATTCCAAAATCTTATATTTATGTATAAAGTCGATTTTCTTGTATATTCATATTTAGCAATCGATATTGAATTTCTGCAAGTCAATAGTTTACCATATTTAAGTAAATAAACCTTCTTCTTCTTACTGAAGTTGACATAAAGCCATAAGGGCAGTACATTTGGAACAATTGCACAAACTTATATTAGGTATAAAGTCAATTTTCTTGTTTATACGCATTTAGCAATCGATATTGAGATGCTTCAAATCACTACCTTCACATATTTAAGTTAATTAACCTTTTACATCTTACTGAAGTTGACATAAAGCCATAACGCCAGTGCATTTGGAAAAACTCCATAATCTTATATTTAGATATAAAGTCGATTTTCTTGTATATACACATTTACCAATCGATTTTGAGATGCTTCAAATCATTAACTTCACATATTTAAGTTAATTAACTTTCCACATATTACTGAAGTTGACATAAAGACAAAACGGCAGAGCAATTGGAAAAATTCCATAACCTTATATTTAGATTTAAAGTCGATTTTCTTGTATATTCATATTTACTAATCGATATTGCATTGCTTCAAATCATTAACTTCACATATTTAAGTTAATTAACCTTTCACATCTTACTAAAGTTAACGTAACGGCAGTGCATTTAGAAGAATTCCAAAATCTTTTATTTATGTATAAGGTCGATTTTCTTGTATATTCATATTTACCAATCGATATTGCATTGCTCCAAATAACTAGCTGCATATATTTAAGTTAATTAATCTTTTACATCTTACTGAAGTTGACATGAAGCCATAACGGCAGTGCATTTGGAAGAATTCCAAAATCTTATGTTTATTTATAAAGTCAATTTTCTTGTATATACATATTTAGCAATCGATATTGCATTGCTTCAAATCATTAACTTCGCATATTTAATTTAGTTAACTTTCTTCATCTTACTTAAGTTGACATAAAGCCATAACGGCAGTGCACTTGGAAAAATTCCATAATCTTATATTTAGATATAAAGTCGATTTTCTTGTATACACACATTTAGCAATCGATAATGAGTAGCTTTCAGTCATTAACTTCACATATTTAAGTTAGTTAACTTTTTTCATCTTACTGAAGTTGACATAAAGCCAAAACGGCAGTGCATTTGGAAGAATTCCAAAATCTTATATTTATTTATAAAGTAAATTTTCTTGTATATTCATATTTAGCAATCGATATTGCATTGCTTCAAATCATTAACTTCGCATATTTAAGTTAGTTAACTTTCTTCCTCTTACTGAAGTTGACATAAAGCCATAACGGCAGTGCACTTGGAAAAATTCCATAATCTTATATTTAGATATAAAGTCGATTTTCTTGTATATACACATTTCGTTATCGATACTACATTGCCTCAAATCATTAACTTCACAAATTTAAGTTAATTAACCTTTTACATTTTACTGAAGTTGACATAAAATCATAACGGCAGAGCATTTAGAAGAATTCCATTTTCTTATATTTATGTATAAAATCGTTTTTCTTGTATATTCATATTTAGGAATCGATATTGCATTGCTTCAATCCATTAACTCCACAAATTTAAGTTAATTAACTTTCTTCATATTACAGAAGTTGACATAAAGCCATAAAGGCAGTGCATTTGGAAAAATTGAAATTTGAAAGCGCGTAGTTCTAGCTTCGAGTCGTGCCATGCTATACGTGTTTGATTGTCCTTTCTGTTAAGTCGTTCGTGAGTTATAGCGTCGCAAACATGGAGCAAAATAAAGAGAAAACACGGCATTTTTTACAGTACTACTACGATAAAGGCAGAAATGCATCTCAAGCCGCCAATAAAATTTGTGCAGTTTATGGACGCGATACAGTTTCCATTTCATTCAACCGCACAACGATGGTTACAACGTTTTCGTTCTAGTGTAGAGGTGGTCGAAGATGCGCCACGCTCCGGAAGGCCTGTCGTCGAAAATTGCGATAAAATCGCTGAATTGGTCGAAAGAGACCGGCATATTAGAAACAAAAAAATGACAAAAAAAATGAAATAAAAACAAATAAAATTCAATAAAAATACCACAAGACTTTTTAGACAACCTATTATTTAGGTATAAAGTCGATTTTCTTGTCTATTCATATTTAGGAATCGATATTGCATTGCTTCAAATCATTAACTTCACATATTTAAGTTTGTTAACTTCCTTCATCTTACTGAAATTGACATAAAGCCAAAACGGCAGTGAACTTGGAAAAAATCCATAATCTTAAATTTGGATATAAAGTCGATCCTTTTTATATACACATTTAGCAGTCGATATTGAGTTGCGTCTACCCATTAGCTTCAAATATTTAAGTTAGTTAAGTTCCTTCATCTTGCTGAGGTTGACATAAAGCCATAAGGGCAGTGCATTTGGAAGAATTCTTTTATTAATGTATATAGTCGATTTTCTTGTATATATACACATTGAGCAGTCGATATTGAGTTGCTTCTACACATTAACTTCACATATTTAAGTTATTTAACTTTCTTTATCTTTCTGAAGTTGACATAAAGCAATTACGGCAGTGCATTTGGAAGAGTTTCATAATCTTGCACTAAGATATAAATTCGATTTTCTTACATATACATTATTAGCAATCGATATTGAGATTCTTCTTTTAATCCTTAACTTCATATATTTAAGTTAATTAACCTTCGTCATTTTACTGAAGTTGACATAAAGCCCTAACGCAAAAACTACATAACCTTATATTTGATATAAAGTCGATTTTCTTGTACATACGCATTTAGCAGTCCGATTTTATTGTATATACACATTTACCAATCGATATTGCGTTGCTGCAAATCATTAACTTCACATATTGAAGTAATAAACGTTTTACATCTTACTGAAGTTGACATAAAGCCATAACGGCAGTGCATTTAGAAGAATTCCAAAATCTAATATTTATGTATAAAGTCGATTTTCTTGTATATTCATATTTAGCAATCGATATTACATTGCTCCAAATAACTAACTGCACATATTTAAGTTAATTAATCTTTTACATCTTACTGAAGTTGACATGAAGCCATAACGGCAGTGCATTTGGAAGAATTCCAAAATCTTTAATTTACTATATGTATAAAGTCGATTTTCTTGAATACACACATTTAGAAATCGATACTGAGTAGCTTCTAATCAATAAATTCACATATTAAATTTAGTTACCTTTATTCACCTTAATGAAGTTGGCATAAAGCCAAAACGGCAGTGCATTTGAAAAATTCCAAAATCTTATATTTACTATATGTATAAAGTCGATTTTTTTGTATACACACATTTAGCAATCATATTTAAGTTAGTTAACTTTCTTCATCTTAATGAAGTTGACATAAAATCATAACGGCAGAGCATTTGGAAAAATTCCATAATCTTATATTTAGATATAAAGTCAATTTTTTTGTATACACACATTTAGCAATCGATATTGAGTAGCTTCTAATCATTAACTTCACATATTTAAGTTAGTTAACTTTCTTCATCTTAATGAAGCTGACATAAAGCAAAAACGGCAGTGCATTTGGAAAAATTCCATTATCTTTTATTGAGGTATAAAGTCGATTTTCTTATATATACACATATTTGGAAGAAATCCAGAATCTTATATTTACTATATATATAAAGTCGATTTTCTTGTATACACACATTTAGCAATCGATATTGAGTAGCTTCTAATAACTAGATTTACATAGTTAAGTTAATTAGACTCCTTCAGCTTACTGAAGTTGACATAAAGCCATAACGGCAGTGCGATGGAAGAATTCCAAAATCTTTAATTAACTATATGTATAAATTCGATTTTCTTGAATACACACATTTAGCAATCGATACTGAGTAGCTTCTAATAATTAACTTTACATATTTAAGTTAGTTAACTTTCTTCATCTTACTGATGTTGACATAAAGCCATAACGGCAAAGCATTTGGAAAAATTCCATAAACTTATATTTAGATATAAAGTCGATTTTTTTGTATACACCCATTTAGCAATCGATATTGAGTAGATTCTAATCATTAACTTCACATATTTAAGTTAGTTAACTTTTTTCATCTTACTGAAGTTGACATAAAGCCAAAACGGCAGTGCATTTGGAAGAATTCCAAAATCTTTTATTTATTTATAAAGTCGATTTTCTTGTTTATACGCATTTAGCAATC
>NW_024395749.1:0-11693 GCF_016617805.1 Bactrocera tryoni | reverse complement strand
AAAGCCACAACGGCAGTGCATTTTGAAGAATTCGGCAATCTTATATTCAGGTATAAAGTCAATTTTCTTGTATATACACATTTAGCAGTCGATATTGAGTTGCTTTAAATCATCAGTTTAACATATTTAAGTCAATTAACCTTCTTCATCTTATCGAAGTTGACATAAAGACATAGCGGCAGTGCATTTGGAAGAATTCGACAAACTTATATTCATGTATAAAGTCGATTTTCTTGTATATACACATTTAGCAGTCGATATTGAGTTGCTTTAAATCATTAATTTAACATCTTTAAGTCAATTTACCTTCTTCATCTTATTGAAGTTGACATAAGGCCATAACGGCGGTATATTTGGAAGAATTCGACAATCTTATATTCAGGTATAGAGCCGAATTTTTTGTATATATACATTAAGCAGTCGATATTGAGTTGCTTTAAGTCATTAATTTAACATATTTAAGTTAATTAACCTTCCTCATCTTACCGAAGTTGACATAAAGCCATAACGGCAGTGCATTTGGAAAAATCCGACAATCTTATATTCAGGTCTACAGTCGACTTTCTTGTATATATGTACACATTTAGCAGTCCATATTGAGTTGCTTTAAGTCATTAATTTAACATATTTAAGTTAATTAACCTTCCTAATCTTACCGAAGTTGACATAAACCCATAACGGCAGTGCATTTGGAAGAATTCGACAATCTTATATTCAGGTATAAAGTCGATGTTCTCGTATATACACATTTAGCAGTCGATATTAAATTGACTTTAAACATTAATTTACATATTTAAGTTAATTAGCCTTCTTCATCCTACCGGAGTTGACATAAAGCCATAACGACAATGCAGTTGGAAGAATTCGACATTCTTATATTCAGGTATAAAGTCGATTTTCTTGTATATACACATTTAGCAGTCGATATTGAGTTGCTTTAAGTCTTTAATTTAACATATTTAAGTTAATTAACCTTCCTCATCTTACCGAAGTTTACATAAAGCCATAACGGCAGTGCATTTGGAAGAATTCGACATTCTTATATTCAGGTCTAAAGTCGATTTTCTTGTATATACACACTTAGCAGTCGATATTGAATTTCCTTAAATCATCAATTTAACATATTTAAGTTAATTAACTTTCTGTATCTTACCGAAGTTGACATAAAGCCATAACGGCAGTGCATTTGGAAGAAATTGACATTCTTATATTCAGGTATAAAGTCGATTTTCTTGTATATACACATTTAGCAGTCGATATTGAATTGACTTAAAACATTACTTTAACATATTTATATCTTACCGAAGTTGACATAAAGCCATAACGGCAGTGCGGTTGGAAGAAATCAACAATCTTATGGTCAGCTATAAAGTGGACTTTCTTGTGATTACACATTTAGCAATCGATATTGAGTTGCTTCAAATCATTAGTTTAACAAACTTAAGTTAATTTTACTTCTTCATCTTACCGAAGTTGACATAAAGCCATAACGGCAGTGCATTTGGAAAAATCCGACAATCTTATATTCAGGTCTACAGTCGACTTTCTTGTATATATGTACACATTTAGCAGTCCATATTGAGTTGCTTTAAGTCATTAATTTAACATATTTAAGTTAATTAACCTTCCTCATCTTACCGAAGTTGACATAAAGCCATAACGGCAGTGCATTTGGAAGAATTCGAAATTCTTACATTCAGGTATAAAGTCGATTTTATTGTACATACACATTTAGCAGTCGAAATTGAATTGCCCTAAATCATTAATTTAACATATGTAAGTAAATTAAATTTCTTCATCTTACCGAAGTTGACATAAACCCATAACGGCAGTGCATTTGGAAGAATTCGACAATCTTATATTCAGGTATAAAGTCGATTTTCTTGTATATACACATTTAGCAGTCGATATTAAATTGACTTTAATCATTAATTTACATATTTAAGTTAATTAGCCTTCTTCATCCTACCGGAGTTGACATAAAGCCATAACGACAATGCAGTTGGAAGAATTCGACATTCTTATATTCAGGTATAAAGTCGATTTTCTTGTATATACACATTTAGCAGTCGATATTGAGTTGCTTTAAGTCTTTAATTTAACATATTTAAGTTAATTAACCTTCCTCATCTTACCGAAGTTGACATAAAGCCATAACGGCAGTGCATTTGGAAAAATTCGACATTCTTATACTCAGGTATAAAGTCGATTTTCTTGTATATACACACTTAGCAGTCGATATTGAATTTCCTTAAATCATCAATTTAACATATTTAAGTTAATTAACTTTCTCTATCTTACCGAAGTTGACATAAAGCCATAACGGCAGTGCATTTGGAAGAATTCAACATTCTTATATTAAGGTATAAAGTCGATTTTCTTGTATATACACATTTAGCAGTCGATATTGAATTGCCTTAAATCATTAATTTAACATATTAAGTAAATTAAATTTCTTCATCTTACCGAAGTTAACATCAACCCATAACGGCAGTGCATTTGGAAGAATTCGACAATCTTATATTCACGTATAAAGTCGATGTTCTCGTATATACACATTTAGCAGTCGATATTAAATTGCCTTTAATCATAAATTTACATATTTAAGTTAATTAGCCTTCTTCATCTTACCAAAGTTGACATAAAGCCATAACGGCAGTGCATTTGGAAGAATTCAACATTCTTATATTCAGGTATGAAGTCGATTTTCTTGTATATACACATTTAGCAGTCGATATTGAATTGCCTTAAATCATTAATTTAACATATTTAGGTAAATTAAATTTCTTCATTTTACCGAAATTGACATAAACCCATAACGGCAGTGCAGTTGGAAGAATTCGACAATCTTATATTCAGGTATAAAGTCGATGTTCTCGTATATACACATTTAGCAGTCGATATTGAATTGCCTTTAATCATTAATTTAGATATTTAAGTTAATTAGCCTTCTTCATCTTACCAGAGTTGACATAAAGCCATAACGACAATGCAGTTGGAAGAAATCAACAATTTTATGTTCAGCTATAAAGTCGACTTTCTTGTGATTACACATTTAGCAATCGATATTGAGTTGCTTCAAATCATTAGTTTAACAAACTTAAGTTAATTTTACTTCTTCATCTTACCGAAGTTGACATAAAGCCATAACGGCAGTGCACTTGTAAAAATTCGACAATCTTATATTCAGGAATAAAGTCGATTCTCTTGTATATACACATTAAGCAGTCGATATTGAATTGCCTTAAATCATAAGTTCAACATACTTAAGTTAATTAACCTTCTTCATCTTCCTGAGGTTGACATAAAGCCATAACGGCAGTGCATTTGGAAGAATTCGACATTCTTATAATCAGGTATAAAGTCGATGTTCTCTTATATACACATTTAGCAGTCGATATTGAATTGCCTTTAATCATTAATTTAATATATTTAAGTTAATTAACTTTCTTCATCTTACTAAAGTTGACATAAAGCCATAACGGCAGTGTATTTGGAAAAATTCGACGTTCTTATATTCAGCTATAAAATCGATTTTCTTGTATATACACATTTAGCAATCGATATTGAGTTACTTCAAATCATTAGTTTAACAAACTTAAGTTAATTTTACTTCTTCATCTTACTGAAGTTGGCATAAAGCCATAACGGCACTGCATTTGGAATAATTCGACAATCTTATATTCAAGTATAAAGTCCATTTTCTTGTATATACACAGTTAGCAGTCGATATTGAATTGCCTTAAATCATTAATTTAACATTTTTAACTTAACTAACTTTCTTCATCTTACTGAAGTTGACATAAAGCCATAACGGCAGTGCATTTGGAAGAATTCGACGTTCTTATATTCAGGTATAAAGTCGAAGTTCCTGTATATACACATTTTGGAGTCTATATTGAATTGCCTTATATCATTAATTTAACATATTTAAGTTAATTAATTTTCTTCATCTTACTGAAGTTGACATAAAGCCATAACTGCACTGCATTTGGAATAATTGGACAATCTTATATTCAGGTATAAATTCCATGTTCTCGTATATACACATTCAGCAGTCGATATTGAATTGCCTTAAATCATTAATTTAATATATTTAAGTTAATTAACTTTCTTCATCTTACTGAAGTTGATTCTTATATTCAAGTCTACAGTCGATTTTCTTGTTTATATGTACACATTTAGTAGTCGATATTGAATTGCCTTAAATCATTAGTTTAACATATTTAAGTTAATTAACCTTCTTCATCTTCCGAAGTTGACATAAAGCCATAACGGCAGTGCATTTGGAAGAATTCCGCAATCTTATATTCAGGTATAAAGTTGATTTTCTTGTATATACACACTTAGCAGTCGATATTGAATTGCTTCAAATCATTAATTTAACATATCTAAGTTAATTATGCTTCTTCATCTTACCGAAGTTGACACAAAGCCATAACGGCAGTGCATTTGGAAGAATTTGACAATCTTATATTCAGGTATAAAGTCGATTTTCTTGTATATACACATTTAGCAGTTTACATTGAATTGACTTAAAACATTACTTTAACATATTTAAGTTAATTAACCTTCTTCATCGTAGTGAAGTTGACATAAAGCCATAACGGAAGTGCATTTGGAAGAATTCCGCAATCTTATATTCAGGTATAAAGTTGATTTTCTTGTATATACACACTTAGCAGTCGATATTGAATTGACTTAAGTCATTAATTTATCATATTTATCTTAATTAACTTTCTTCATCTTACCGAAGTTGACATAAAGCCATAACGGCAGTGCATTTGGAATAATTCGATAATCTTATATTCAGGTATAAAGTCGATTTTCTTGTATATACACAGTTAGCAGTCGATATTGAATTGCCTTAAATCATTAATTTAACATATTTAAGTTAATTAACTTTCTTCATCTTCCTGAAGTTGACATAAAGCCATAACATTTGTAAAAATGCGACAATCCTATGTTCAGATATAAAGTCGATGTTCTTGTATATACACATTTTTCAGTCTATATTGAATTGCCTTTAATCATTAATTTAATATATTTAAGTTAATTAACTTTCTTCATCTTACAGAAGTTGACATAAAGCCATAACGGCAGTGTATATGGAAGAATTCGACATTCTTATATTCAGGTATAAAGTCGATTTTATTGTATATACACATTAAGCAGTCGATATTGAATTGCCTTAAATCATTAATTTAACATATTTAAGTTAATTAACTTTCTTCATCTTACTGAGGTTGGAATAAAGCCATAACGGCACTGCATTTGGAATAATTCGACAATCTTATATTCAAGTATAAAGTCGATTTTCTTGTAGATACACACTTAGAAGTCGATATTGAATTGCCTTAAATCATTAATTTAACATATTTTAATTAATTAACGTTTTTTATCTTACCGAAGTTGACATAAAGCCATAACGGCAGTGCATTTGGAAGAATTCGACATTCTTATATTCAGGCATAAATTAGATTTTCTTGTATATACACATTTAGCAGTCGATATTGAATTGCCTTAAATCATTAGTTTACCATATTTAAGTTAATTAGCCTTCCTCATCTTACTGAAGTTAACATAAAGTCTTAACGGCAGTTCATTTGGAAGAATTCCGCAATCTCATATTCAGGTATAAAGTTGATTTTCTTGTATATACACACTTAGCAGTCGATAGTGAATTGCTTCAAATCATTAATTTAACATATTTAACTTAATTAACTTTCTTCATCTTACTGAAGTTGACATAAAGCCATAACGGCAGTACATTTGGAAGAATTCGACATTCTTATATTCAGGTATGAAGTCGATGTTCTTGTATATACACATTCAGTAGTCGATATTGAATTGCCTTAAATCATTAATTTACCATATTTAAGTTAATTAGCCTTCTTCATCTTATCGGAGTTGACATAAAGCCATAACGGCAGTCCGTTTGGAAGAAGTCGACATTCTTATATTCAGGTATGAAGTCGATGTTCTTGTATATACGCATTTTGCAGTCGATATTGAATTGCCTTTAATCATTAATTTAACATATTTAAGTTAATTTTACTTTTTCATCTTACTGAAGTTGACATAAAGCCATAACGGCAGTGCATTTGGAAGAATTCGACATTCTTATATTCAGGTATAAAGTCGATGTTCTTGTATATACACATTTTGCAGTCGATATTCAATTGCCTTAAATCATTAATTTAACATATTTAAGTTAAATAACTTTCTTCATCTTACTGAATTTGACATAAAGCCATAACGGCACTGCATTTGGAATAATTCGATAATCTTATATCCAGGTATAAAGTTGATTTTCTTGTATATACACACTTAGCAGTCGATATGGAATTGCCATAAATCATTAATTTAACATATTTAAGTTAATTAGCCTTCTTCATCTTACCGGAATTGACATAAAGCCATAACGGTAGTGCATTTGTAAAAATTCGTTAATCTTATATTCAAGTATAAAGTCGATTATCTTGTATATACACATTAAGCAGTCGATATTGAATTGCCATAAATCATTAATTTAACATATTTAAGTTAGTTAGCCTTCTTCATCTTACCGGAGTTGACATAAAGCCATAACGGCAATGCAGTTGGAAGAAATCAACAATCTTATGTTCAGCTATAAAGTCGACTTTCTTGTGATTACACATTTAGCAATCAATATTGAGTTGCTTTAAATCATTAATTTAACATATTTAAGTTAATTAACCTTCCCCATCTTACTGAAGTTGACATAAAACCATAACGGCACTGCATTTGGAAGAATTCGACATTCTTATATTCAGGTATGAAGTCGATGTTCTTGTATATACACATTCAGTAGTCGACATTGAATTGCCTTAAATCATTAGTTTAACATAATTAAGTTAATTAACCTTCTTCATCTTCTTGAAGTTGACATAAAGCCATAACGTTAGTGCATTTGTAAAAATTCGACAATCTTATGTTCAGGTATAAAGTCGACTTTCTTGTATATACGCATTTAGCAGTCGATATTGAATTGCCATAAATCATTAATTTAACATATTTAAGTTAATTAGCCTTCTTCATCTTACCGGAGTTGACATAAAGCCATAACGGCAATGCAGTTGGAAGAAATCAACAATCTTATGTTCAGCTATAAAGTCGACTTTCTTGTGATTACACATTTAGCAATCGATATTGAGTTGCTTCAAATCATTAGTTTAACAAACTTAAGTTAATTTTACTTTTTCATCTTACCGAAGGTGACATCAAGCCATAACGGCAGTGCATTTGGAAGAACTCGACATTCTTATATTCAGTCTACAGTCGATTTTTTTGTTTATATGTACACATTTAGCAGTCGATATTGAATTGCCTTAAATCATAAGTTTAACATATTTAAGTTAATTAACCTTCTTCATCTTACCGAAGTTGACATAAAGCCATAACGGCAGTGCATTTGGAAGAATTCGAAATTCTTACATTCAGGTATAAAGTCGATTTTATTGTATATACACATTTAGCAGTCGAAATTGAATTGCCCTAAATCATTAATTTAACATATTTAAGTAAGTTAAATTTCTTCATCTTACCGAAGTTGACAAAAAGCCATAACGGCAGTGCATTTGGAAGAATTCGACATTCTTATATTCAGGTATGAAGTCGATGTTCTTGTATATACACATTTAGTAGTCGATATTGAATTGCCTTAAATCATTAATTTACCATATTTAAATTAATTAGCCTTCTTCATCTTACCGGAGTTGAAATAAAGCCATAACGGCAGTGTATTTGGAAGAATTCGACAATCTTATATTCAGGTATAAAGTTGATTTTCTTGTATATACACACTTAGCAGTCGATATGGAATTCCTTAAATCATTAATTAAACATATTTAAGTTAATTAACTTTCTTCATCTTCCTGAAGTTGACATAAAGCCATAACGGTAGTGCATTTGTAAAAATGCGACTATCCTATGTTCAGGTATAAAGTCGACTTTCTTGTATATATACATCTAGCAGTCGATATTGAATTGAGATAAATCATTAATTTAACATATTTAAGTTAATTAGCCTTCTTCATCTTACCGGAGTTGACATAAAACCATAAAGGCAGTGCACTTGTAAAAATTCGACAATATTATGTTCAGGTATAAAGTCGAATCTCTTGTATATACACATTAAGCAGTCGATATTGAATTGCCTTAAATCATTAGTTTAACATACTTAAGTTAATTAACCTTCTTCATCTTCCTGAAGTTGACATAAAGCCATAACGGTAGTGCATTTGTAAAAATTCGACAATCCTATGTTCAGGTATAAAGTCGACTTTCTTGTATATACACATTTAGCTGTCGATATTGAATTGCCATAAATCATTAATTTAACAAACTTAAGTTATTTTTACTTTTTCATCTTACCGAAGTTGACATAAAGCCATAACGGCAGTGCACTTTTAAAAAATGCGGCAATCTTATATTCAGGTATAAAGTCGATTCTCTTGTATATACAAATTAAGCAGTCGATATTGAATTGCCTTAAATCATCAATTTAACATATTTAAGTTAATTAACTTTCTTTATTTTACCGAAGTTGACATAAAGCCATAACGGCAGTGCATTTGGAATAATTCGATAATCTTATATTCAGGTATAAAGTCGATTTTATTGTATATACACAGTTAGCAGTCGATATTGAATTGCCTTAAATAATTAATTTAAAATATTTAAATTAACTAACTTTCTTCATCTTAGTGAAGTTGACGTAAAGCCTTAACGGCAGTGCATTTGGAAGAATTCGACGTTATTATATTCAGGTATAAAGTCGATGTTCCTGTATATACACATTTTGGAGTCGATATTGAATTGCCTTAAATCATTATTTTAACATATTTAAGTTAATTAACTTCTTCACCTTACCGAAGTTGACATAAAGCCATAACGGCAGTGCATTTGGAATAATTCGATAACCTTATAATCAGGTATAAAGTCGATGTTCTTGTATATACACATTTTTCAGTCTATATTGAATTGCCTTTAATCATTAATTTAACATATTTAAGTAAATTGCTTCTTCATCTTACTGAAGTTTACATAAAGCCATAACGGCAGTGCATTTGGAAGAAATCAACAATCTTATGGTCAGCTATAAAGTCGATTCTCTTGTATATACACATTAAGCATTCGATATTGAATTGCCTTTAATCATTAATTTAACATATTTAAGATAATTAACTTTCTTCATCTTACTGAATTTGACATAAAGCCATAACGGCAGCGTATTTGGAAGAATTCGACATTCTTATATTCAGGTATAAAGTCGATGTTCTTGTATATACACATTTTTCAGTCTATATTGAATTGCCTTTAATCATTATTTTAACATATTTAAGTAAATTGCTTCTTCATCTTACTGAAGTTTACATAAAGCCATAACGGCAGTGCATTTGGAAGAAATCAACAATCTTATATTCAGGTATAAAGTCGACTCTCTTGTATATACACATTAAGCAGTCGATATTGAATTGCCTTAATCATTAATTTAACATATTTAAGTTAATTAACTTTCTTCATCTTACCGAAGTTGACATAAAGCCATAACGGCAGTGCATTTGGAAGAATTCGACATTCTTATATTCAGGTATAAAGTCGATTCTCTTGTATATACACATTAAGAAGTCGATATTGAATTGCCTTAAATCATTAGTTTAACATACTTAAGTTAATTAACCTTCTTCATCTTCCTGAAGTTGACATAAAGCCATAACGGTAGTGCATTTGTAAAACTTCGACAATCCTATGTTCAGGTATAAAGTCGACTTTCTTGTATATACACATTTAGCAGTCGATATTGAATTGCCATAAATCATTAATTTAACATATTTAAGTTAATTAGCCTTTTTCATCTTACCGAAGTTGACATAAAGCCATAACAGCAGTGCACTTTTAAAAAATGCGGCAATCTTATATTCAGGTATAAAGTCGATTCTCTTGTATATACACATTAAGAAGTCGATATTGAATTGCCTTAAATCATTAGTTTAACATACTTAAGTAAATTAGCCTTCTTCATCTTACCGGAGTTGACATAAAGCTATAACGGCAGTGTATTTGGAAGAATTCGACGCTCTTATATTCAGGAATAAAGTCGATTTTCTTGTATATACACATTTAGCAATCGATATTGAGTTGCTTCAAATCATAAGTTTAACATACTTAAGTTAATTAAACTTCTTCATCTTACCGAAGTTGACGTTAAGCCATAACGGCAGTGCATTTGGAAGAATTCGACATTCTTATATTCAGGTATAAAGTCGATTTTCTTGTATATAAACATTTAGTAGTCGATATTGAATTGCCTTAAATCATTAATTTACCATATTAAAGTTAATTAGCTTTCTTCATCTTACTGAAGTTGACATAAAGCCATAACGGCAGTGCATTTGGAAGAATTCGACATTCTTATCTTCAGGTATGAAGTCGATGTTCTTGTATATACACATTTAGTAGTCGATATTGAATTGCCTTAAATCATTAATTTACCATATTTAAATTAATTAGCCTTCTTCATCTTACCGGAGTTGACATAAAGCCATAACGGCAGTGTATTTGGAAGAATTTGACATCCTTATATTCAGGTATAAAGACGATTCTCTTTTATATACACATTAAGCAGTCGATATTGAATTGCCTTAAATCATTAGTTTAACATACTTAAGTTATTTAACCTTCCACATCTTCCTGAAGTTGACATAAAGCCATAACGGTAGTGCATTTGTAAAAATTCGACAATCTTATGTTCAGGTATAAAGTCGACTTTCTTGTATATACACATTTAGCAGTCGATATTGAATTGCCATAAATCATTAATTTAACATATTTAAGTTAATTAATTTTCTTCATCTTACTGAAGTTGACATAAAGCCATAACGGCAGTGCATTTGGAAAATCCGACAATCTTATATTCAGGTATTAAGTCGATTTTCTTGTATATACACACTTAGCAGTCGACTTTGAATTGCCTTAAATCTTTAATTTAACATATTTAAGTTAATTGGCCTTCTTCGTCTTACCGAAGTTGACGTTAAGCCATAACGGCAGTGCATTTAGAAGAATTCGACATTCTTATATTCAGGTATAAAGTCGATTTTCCTGTATATACACATTTAGCAGTCTATATTGAGTTGCCTTAAATCATTTGTTTAACATATTTAAGTTAATTAACCTTCCTCATCTTACCGAAGTTGACATTAAGCCATAACGGCAATGCAGTTTTAAGAAATCAACAGTCTTATGTTCAGCTATAGAGTCGACTTCCTTGTGATTACACATTTAGCAATCGATATTGAGTGGCTTTAAATCATTAGTTTAACAAACTTAAGATAATTTTACATCTTCATCTTACCGAAGTTGACATAAAGCCTTAACGGCAGTGCACTTGTAAAAATTCGACAATCTTATATTCAAGTATAAAGTCGATTCTCTTGTATATACACATTAAGCAGTCGATATTGAATTGCCTTAAATCATTAGTTTAACATACTTAAGTTAATTAACCTTCTTCATCTTCCTGAAGTTGTCATAAAGCCATAACGGCAGTGCATTTGGAAGAATTCGACATTCTTATATTCAGGTATAAAGTCGATTTTATTGTATATACACAATTAGCAATCGATATTGAGTTACTTTAAATCATTAATTTAACATATTTAAGTTAA
>NW_024395748.1:0-9851 GCF_016617805.1 Bactrocera tryoni | reverse complement strand
GTTATGGCTATACGTCAACTCTATGACAACTCCAATAACTTTAATAAGGCTAATTAACATAAATATGTAAAGTTCATATTTTTACGCAACTTGATATCGATTGCTTGATGTGTATGTACGAAAAAATCGATTCTACACCTTAATATAAGATTGTTAGATTGTTCTAAATACACTGTCGTTATGGCTATGCGACAACTCTATGACAACTCCAATAACATCAGCACGGCTAGTTAGCATAAATATGTAAAGTTCATATCTTTACGCGACTTGATATCGATTGCTTGATGTGTATGTACCAAGAAAACGAATCTACCCTTAATATAAGATTGTGAAATTGCACCAAATACACTGTCGTTATGGCTATGCGACAACTCTATGACAACTCCAACAACTTTAATAAGGCTAATTAGCATAAATATGTAAAGTTCATATTTTTACGCAACTGGATATCGATTGCTTAATGTTTTTGTACTAAAAAATCGATTCTACACCTTAATATAAGATTGTTAGATTGTTCAAAATACTCTGTCGTTATGGCTATAAGACAACTCTATGACAAATCCAAAAACATCAAAACGGCTAATTAGCATAAATATGTAAAGTTGATATTTTTACAAAACTTGATATCGATTGCTTAGTGTGTATGTACTAAAATATAGATTATACACTTTAATGTAAGATTGTGAAATTGCCTCAAATACACTGTCGCTATACGACAACTCTATGACAACTCCAATAGCATCAAAACGGCTAGTTAGCATAAATATGTAAAGTTCATATTTTTACGCAACTTGATATCGATTGTTTAATATGTATGCACCAAAAAATCGAATCTACACCTGAATGTAAGATTGTTAAATTGCTCCAAATACACTGTCGTTATGGCTTTAAGACAACTCTATGACAACTCCAATAACATAGAAAAGGCTAATTAGCATAAATATGTAAAGTTGATATTTTTACAAAACTTGATAACGATTGCTTAATGTGTATGTACTAAAAAATAGATTATACATTTTAATATAAGATTGTTAGATTGTTCCAAATACACTGTCGTTATGGCTATGCGACAACTCTATGACAACTCCAATAACATCAGCACGGCTAATTAGCATAAATATGTAAAGTTCATATCTTTACGCGACTTGATATCGATTGCTTGATGTGTATGTACCAAAAACTCAATTCCACCCCTTAATATAAGATTGTGAAATTGCTCCAAATTCTCTGTCGTTATGGCTATTCGACAACTCTATGACAACTCCAATAGCATCAAAACGGCTAATTAGAATAAATATGTAAAGTTCATATTTTTACGCAACTTGATATCGATTGCTTGATGTGTATGTACTAAAAACTCATTTCTACCCCTTAATATAAGATTGTGAAATTGCTCCAATTTCTCTGTCGCTATGGCTATTCGACAACTCTATGACAACTCCAATAGCATCAAAACGGCATATTAGCATAAATATGTAAAATTCATATTTTTACGCAACTTGATATCGATTGCTTGATGTGTATGTACTAAAAAATCGATTCTACACATTAATATAAGATTGTGCAATTGCTCCAAATACACTGTCGTTATGGCTTTAAGACAACTCTATGACAACTCCAATAACATCAAAAAGGCCAATTAGCATAAATATGTAAAGTTCATATTTTTACAACTCCAATAACATCAAAAAGGCCAATTAGCATAAATATGTAAAGTTCATATTTTTACAAAACTTGTTATCGATTGCTTAATGTGTATGTACTAAAAATATATTATACACTTAAATATAAGATTGTTAGATTGTTCCAAATACACTGTCATTATGGCTATGCGACAACTCTGTGACAACTCCAATAACATCAGCACGGCTAGTTAGCATAAATATGTAAAGTTCATATCTTTACGCGACTTGATATCGATTGCTTGACGTGTATGTACCAAAAACTCAATTCTACCCCTTAATATAAGATTGTGAAATTGCTCCAAATTCTCTGTCGTTATGGCTATTCGACAACTCTATGACAACTCCAATAGCATCAAAACGGCTAATTAGAATAAAAATGTAAAGTTCATATTTTTACGCAACTCGATATCGATTGCTTGATGTGTATGTACTAAAAAATCGATTCTACACATTAATATAAGATTGTGAAATTGCTCCAAATACACTGTCTTTATGGCTATAAGACAACTCTATGAAAAATCCAAAAACATTAAAACGGCTTATTAAAAAAAATATTTAAAGTTCATATTTTTACGCAACTGGATATCGATTGCTTAATGTTTTTGTACTTAAAAATCGATTCTACGCCTTAATATTAATATAAGATTGTTAGATTGTTCCAAATACACTGCCGTTATGGCTATACGTCAACTCTATGACAACTCCAATAACTTTAATAAGGCTAATTAGCATAAATATGTAAAGTTCATATTTTTACGCAACTTGATATCGATTGCTTGATGTGTATGTACGAAAAAATCGATTATACACATTAATATAAGATTGTGAAATTGCACCAAATACACTGTCGTTATGGCTATAAAGACAACTCTATGACAACTCCAAAAACATCAAAACGGCTAGTTAGCATAAATATGTAAAGTTCATATTTTTACGCAAAACTTGTTATCGATTGCTTAATGTGTATGTACTAAAAAATAGATTATACACTTTAATATAAGATTGTTAGATTGTTCCAAATACACTGTCGTTATGGCTATGCGACAACTCTATGACAACTCCAATAACATCAGCACGGCTAGTTAGCATAAATATGTAAAGTTCATATTTTTACGCGACTTGATATCGATTGCTTGATGTGTATGTACCAAAAACTCAATTCTACCCCTTAATATAAGATTGTGAAATTGCACCAAATACACTGTCGTTATGGCTTTAAGACAACTCTATGACAACTCCAATAACATCAAAAGGCCAATTAGCATAAATATGTAAAGATCATATTTTTACAATCTTGTTATCGATTGCTTAATGTGTATGTACTAAAAAATAGATTATACACTTTAATATAAGATTGTTAGATTGTTCCAAATACTCTGTCGTTATGGCTATGCGACAACTCTATGACAACTCCAATAACATCAGCACGGCTAGTAAGCATAAATATGTAAAGTTCATATCTTTACGCGACATGATATCGATTGCTTGATGTGTATCTCCCAAAAACTCAATTCTACCCCTTAATATAAGATTGTGAAATTGCTCCAAATTCTCTGTCGTTATGGCTATTCGACAACTCTATGACAACTCCAATAGCATAAAAACGGCTAATTAGAATAAAAATGTAAAGTTCATATTTTTACGCAACTTGATATCGATTGCTTGATGTGTATGTACTAAAAAATCGATTCTACACATTAATATAAAAATTGTGAAATTGCTCCAAATACACTGTCGTTATGGCTATAAGACACCTCTATTAAAAATCCAAAAACATTAAAACGGCTTATTAAAAGAAATATTTAAAGTTCATATTTTTACGCAACTGGATATCGATTGCTTAATGTTTTTGTACTAAAAAATCGATTATACACCTTAATATAAGATTGTTAGATTGTTCCAAATACACTGTCGTTATGCCTATACGACAACTCTTTGACAACTCCAATAACTTCAAAAAGTCTAATTAGCATAAATATGTAAAGTTCATATTTTTACGCAACTTGATATCGACTGCTTGATATATATGTACCAAGAAATCGATTCTACACCTTAATATAAGATTGTGAAATTGCTCCAAATACACTGTCGTTATGGCTATAAGGCAACTCTATGACTACTCCAATAGCATCAAAGCGGCTAATTAGCATAAATATGTAAAGTTCATATTTTTACGAAACTTGATATCGATTGCTTAGTGTGTATGTACCAAAAAATAGATTATACACTATAATATAAGATTGTGAAATTGCTACACTGTCGCTATACGACAACTCTATGACAACCCCAATAACTTCAAAAAGGCTAATTAGCATAAATGTGTAAAGTTCATATCTTTACGCGACTTGATATCGATTGCTTGATGTGTATGTACCAAAAACTCAATTCTACCCCTTAATATAAGATTGTGAAATTGCTCCAAATTTTCTGTCGTTATGGCTATTCGACAACTCTATGACAACTCCAATAGCATCAAAGCGGCTAATTAGCATAAATATGTAAAGTTCATATTTTTACGAAACTTGATATCGATTGCTTAGTGTGTATGTACCAAAAAATAGATTATACACTATAATATAAGATTGTGAAATTGCTACACTGTCGCTATACGACAACTCTATGACAACCCCAATAGCATCAAAACGGCTAATTAGCATAAATATGTAAAGTTCATATTTTTACGCAACTTGATATCGATTGCTTAATGCGTATGTACTAAAAAATCGATTCAACACCTTAATATAAGATTGTAAAATTGCTCCAAATACACTGTCGCTATGGCTATACGACAACTCTATGACAACGCCAATAACATCAAAAACATCAAAGCGGCTAATTAGCATAAATATGTAAAGTTCATATTTTTACGCAACTTGATATCGATTCCTTGATGTGTATGTACTAAAAAATAGATTACACACTATAATATAAGATTGTGAAATTGCTACACTGTCGCTATACGACAACTCTATGACAACTCCAATAACTTCAAAAAGGTTAATTAGCATAAATATGTAAAGTTCATATTTTTACGCAACTTGATATCGATTGTTTAATATGTATGCACCAAAAAATCGATTCTACACCTTAATATAAGATTGTGAAATTGCTCCAAATTCTCTGTCGTTATGGCTATTCGACAACTCTATGACAACTCCAATAGCATCAAAACGGCTAACTAGCATAAATATGTAAAGTTCATATTTTTACCGCACTTGATATCGATTGCTTGATGTGTATGTACCAAGAAAACGAATCTACACCTTAATATAAGATTGTGAAATTGCTCCAAATACACTGTCGTTATGGCTATACGACAACTCTATGACTACTCGAATAGCATCAAAACGGCTAGTTAGCATAAATATGTAAATTTCATATTTTTTTGCAAATTAATATCGACTGCTTAATATGTATGTACCAAGAAATCGAATCTACACCTTAATATAAGATTGTGAAATTGCTCCAAATACACTGACGTTATGGCTATAAGACAACTCTATGACAACTCCAAAAACATCAAAGCGGCTAATTAACAGAAATATGTAAATTTCATATTTTTACAAAACTTGATATCGATTGCTTAATGTCTATGTACTAAAAAATAGATTATACACTTTAATATAAGATTGTTAGATTGTTCCAAATACACTGTCGTTATGGCTATACGAAAACTCTATGACAACTCCAATAACATCAAAACGGCTAGTTTGCATAAATATGTAAAGTTAATATTTGTACGCAACTTGGTTTCGATTGCTTAGTGTGTATGTACTAAAAATCGATTCTACACCTTAATATAAGATTCTCAAATTGATCCAAATACACAGTTGTTATGGCTATACGACAACTCTATGACAACTCCAATAACATCAAAACGGCTAGTTAGCATAAATATGTAAAGTTCATATTTTTACAAAACTTGATATCGATTGCTTAATGTCTATGTACTAATAAATAGATTATACACTTTAATATAAGATTGTTAGATTGTTCCAAATACACTGTCGTTATGGCTATGCGACAACTCTTTGACAACTCCAATAACTTCAAAAAGGCTAATAAGCATAAATATGTAAAGTTCATATTTTTACGCAACTTGATATCGACTGCTTAGTATGTATGTACCAAGAAATCGATTCTACACCTTAATATAAGATTGTGAAATTGCTCCAAATACACTGTCGTTATGGCTATAAGACAACTCTATGACTACTCCAATAACATCAAAGCGGCTAATAAACAGATATATGTAAAGTTCATATTTTTACCGCACTTGATATCGATTGCTTAATGTGTATGTACCAAGAAATCGATTCTACACCTTAATATAAAATTGTTATATTGTTCCAAATACACTGTCGTTATGGCTATACGACAACTCTTTGACAACTCCAATAACTTCAAAAAGGCTAATAAGCATAAATATGTAAAGTTCATATTTTTTCGCAACTTGATATCGACTGCTTAGTATGTATGTACCAAGAAATCGATTCTACACCTTAATATAAGATTGTGAAATTGCTCCAAATACACTGTCGTTATGGCTATAAGACAACTCTATGACAACTCCAATAACATAGAAAAGGCTAATAAGCATAAATATGTAAAATTCATATTTTTACGCAACTTGATATCGATTGCTTGATGTGTATGTACCAAAAACTCAATTCTACCCCTAATATAAGATTGTGAAATTGCTCCAAATTCTCTGTCGTTATGGCTATTCGACAACTCTATGACAACTCCAATAGCATGAAAACGGCATATTAGCATAAATATGTAAAATTCATATTTTTACGCAACTTGATATCGATTGCTTGATGTGTATGTACCAAAAACTCAATTCTACCCCATAATATAATATTGTGAAATTGCTCCAAATTCTCTGTCATTATGGCTATTCGACAACTCTATGACAATTCCAATAGCATCAAAATGGCTAATTAGAATAAATATGTAAAATTCATATTTTTACGCAACTTGATATCGATTGCTTGATGTGTACGTACTAAAAAATCGATTCTACACATTAACATAAGATTGTGAAATTGCTCCAAATACACTGTCGTTATGGCTATAAGACAACTCTATGAAAAATCCAAAAACATTAATACGGCTTATTAAAAGAAATATTTAAAGTTCATATTTTTACGCAACTGGATATCAATTGCTTAATGTTTTTGTACTAAAAAATTGATTCTACACCTTAATATAAGATTGTTAGATTGTTCCAAATACACTGTCGTTATGGCTATACGACAACTCTTTGACAACTCCAATAACTTCAAAAAGTCTAATTAGCATAAATATGTAAGGTTCATATTTTTACGCAACTTGATATCGACTGCTTAATATATATGTACCAAGAAATCGATTCTACACCTTAATATAAGATTGTGAAATTGCTCCAAATACACTGTCGTTATGGCTATAAGACAACTCTATGACTACTCCAATAACTTCAAAAAGGCTAATTAGCATAAATGTGTAAAGTTCATATCTTTACGCGACTTGGTATCGATTGCTTGATGTGTATGTACCAAAAACTCAACTCTACCCCTTAATATAAGATTGTGAAATTGCTCCAAATTCTCTGTCGTTATGGCTATTCGACAACTCTATGACAACTCCAATAGCATCAAAAAGGCTAATTAGCATAAATATGTAAAGTTCATAATTTTACGCAACTTGATATCGATTGCTTGATGTGTATATACGAAAAAATCGATTCTACACATTAATATAAGATTGTGAAATTGCTCCAAATACACTGTCGTTATGGCTATAAGACAACTCTATGACAACTCCAAAAACATCAAAGCGGCTAATTAACAGAAATATGTAAATTTCATATTTTTTCGCAACTTGATATCGACTGCATAATATGTATGTAACAAGAAAACGAATCTACACCTTAATATAAGATTGTTAGATTATTCCAAATACACTGTCGTTATGGCTATAAGACAACTCTATGACAACTCCGAAAACATCAAAGCGGCTAATTAGCATAAATGTGTAAAGTTCATATCTTTACGCGACTTGATATCGATTGCTTAGTGTGTACATATGTACCAAAAAATAGATTATACACTATAATATAAGATTGTGAAATTGCTACACTGTCGCTATACGACAACTCTATGACTACTCCAATAGCATCAAAGCGGCTAATTAGCATAAATATGTAAAGTTCATATTTTTACGCAACTTGATATCGATTGTTTAATATGTATGCACCAAAAAATCGATTCTACACCTTAATATAAGATTGTGAAATTGCTCCAAATACACTGTCGTTATGGCTAAACGACAACTCTATGACAACCCCAATAACATCAAAACGGCTAGTTAGCATACATATGTAAAGTTCATATTTTTACCTCACTTGATATCGATTGCTTAATGTGTATGTACCAAGAAATCGATTCTTAACCTTAATATAAAATTGTTAGATTGTTCCAAATACACTGTCGTTATGGCTATGCGACAACTCTATGACAACTCCAATAGCATCAAAACGGCTAATTAGCATAAATATGTAAAGTTCATATTTTTACCGCACTTGATATCGATTGCTTAATGTGTATGTACCAAGAAATCGATTCTTCACCTTAATATAAAATTGTTAGATTGTTCCAAATACACTGTCGTTATGGCTATGCGACAACTCTATGACAACTCCAATAGCATCAAAACGGCTAGTTAGCATAAATATGTAAAGTTCATATTTTTTCGCAACTTGATATCGACTGCTTAATATGTATGTACCAAGAAATCGATTCTACCCCTGAATAAAAGATTGAGAAATTGCTCCAAATTCTCTGTCGTTATGGCTATTCGACAACCCTATGACAACTCCAATAACATCAAAGCGGCTGGTTAGCATAAATATGTAAATTTCATATATTTACGCAACTTGATATTGATTACTTAATGTGTATGTACTAAAAATCGATTCTACACTTTAATATAAGTTTGTGAAATTGCTCCAAATACACTGTCGTTATGGCTTTAAGACAACTCTATGACATCTCCAATAATATCAACACGGCTAGTTAGCATAAATATGTAAAGTTCATATTTTTACCGCACTTGATATCGATTGCTTAATGTGTATGTACCAAGAAATCGATTCTTCACCTTAATATAAGATTGTGAAATTGCTCCAAATACACTGTCGTTATGGCTATACGACAACTCTATGACAACCCCAATAACATCAAAACGGCTAGCTAGCATAAATATGTAAAGTTCATATTTTTACCGCACTTGATATCGATTGCTTAATGTGTATGTACCAAGAAATCGATTCTTCACCTTAATATAAGATTGTTAGATTGTTCCAAATACACTGTCGTTATGGCTATGCGACAACTCTATGACAACTCCAATAGCAACAAAACGGCTAGTTAGCATAAATATGTAAAGTTCATATTTTTTCGCAACTTGATATCGACTGCTTAATATGTATGTACCAAGAAATCGATTCTACCCCTGAATAAAAGATTGAGAAATTGCTCCAAATTCTCTGTCGTTATGGCTATTCGACAACCCTATGACAACTCCAATAACATCAAAGCGGCTAGTTAGCATATATATGTAAATTTCATATATTTACGCAACTTGATATTGATTACTTAATGTGTATGTACTAAAAATCGATTCTACACATTAATATAAGATTGTTAAATTGCTCCAAATACCCTGTCGTTATGGCTATAAGACAACACTATGAAAAATCCAAAAACATCAAAACGGCTTATTAAAAGAAGTGTTTAAAGTTCATATTTTTACGCAACTGAATATCGATTGCTTAATGTTTTTGTACTAAAAAATCGATTCTACACCTTAATATAAGATTGTTAGATTGTTCCAAATACACTGTCGTTATGGCTATACGACAACTCTATGACAACTCTAATAACTTCAAAAAGGCTAATTAGCATAAATATGTAAAGTTCATATTTTTACGAAACTTGATATCGACTGCTTTATATGTACGTACCAAGAAATCGATTCTACACCTTAATATAAGATTGTGAAATTGCTCCAAATACACTGTCGTTATGGCTATAAGAACACTCTATGACTACTCCAATAACTTCAAAAAGGCTAATTAGCATAAATGTGTAAAGTTCATATCTTTACGCGACTTGATAT
>NW_024395747.1:0-7254 GCF_016617805.1 Bactrocera tryoni | reverse complement strand
AAATTGCTCCAAATATACTGTCGCTATGGCTATACGACAACTCTATGACAACTCCAATAACATCAAAACGGCTAGTTAGCATTACTATGTAAAGTTCATATTTTTACACAACTTAATATCGATTGCTTAATGTGTATGTACTAAAAAATCGGTTCTACACCTTAATATAAGATTGCGAAATTGCACCAAATACACTGTCGTTATAACTATACGACAACTCTACATCAAAACGGCTAAATAGCATAAATATGTAAAGTTCATATTTTTTCGCAACCTGATATGGATTGCATAATGTGTATGTACAAAAAAATCAATTTTACACCTTAATTTAGGATTGTTAAATTCTTAAAAATACACTGTCGCTGTTGCTATAGGACAACTCTATGACAACTCCAATGACATTAAAACGGCTAGTTAACATAAATATGAAAAGTTCATATCTTTACGCAACTTGATATCGATTGCACAATGTGCATGCACCAAAAAATCAATTCTACACCTTAATTTAGGGTTGTTAAGTTGTTCCATATTCGCTGTCGCTATTGCTGTAGGACAACTCTATGACAACTCCAATAACATCAAAACGGCTAGTTAGCATAAATATGTAAAGATCATATTTTTACACAACTTAATATCGATTACTTAATGTGTATGTACTAAAAAATCGGTTCTACACCTTAATATAAGATTGTGAAATTGCACCAAATACATTGTCGTTATGGCTATACGCCAACTCTACATCAAAACGGCTAAATAGCATAAATATGTAAAGTTCATATTTTTACGCAACCTAATATCGATTGCATAATGTGTATGTACAAAAAAATCAATTTTCCACCTTAATTTAGGATCGTTAAATTCTTACAAATACACTGTCGCTATTGCTATAGGACAACTCTATGACAACTCCATTAACATTAAAACGGCTAGTTAGCATAAATATGTAAAGTTCATATTTTTACACAACTTGATATCGAGTGCTTAATGTGTATGTACTAAAAAATCAATTCTACACCTTAATTTAGGATTGTGAAATTGCACCAAATACACTGTCGTTATTGCTATACGCCAACTCTACATCAAAACGGCTAAATAGCATAAATATGTAAAGTTCACATTTTTACGCAACCTGATATCGATTGCATAATGTGTATGTACAAAAAAATCAATTTTACACCTTAATTTAGGATTGCTAAATTCTTAAAAATACACTGTCGCTGTTGCTATAGGACAACTCTATGACAACTCCAATGACATTAAAACGGCTAGTTAGCATAAATATGTAAAGTTCATATTTTTACGCAACTTGATATCGATTGCATAATGTGCATGCACCAAAAAATCAATTCTACACCTTAATTAAGGGTTGTTAAGTTCTTCCATATTCACTGTCGCTATTGCTGTAGGACAACTTTATGACAACTCCAATAACATCAAAACGGCTAGTTAGCATAAATATGTAAAGTTCATATTTTTACGCAACTTGATATCGATTGCATATCGTGTATGTATCAAAAAATCGATTCTACACCTTAATTTAATATTGCAAAGTTGTTCCAAATACACTGTCGCTATTGCTATAGGACAACTCTATGACAACTCCAATAACATCAAAACGGCTAGTTAGCATAAATATGTAAAGTTCATATTTTTACGCAACCTGATATCGGTTACATAATGTGTATGTACCAAAAAATCAATTCTACATCTTAATTTAGGATTGTTAAGTTGCTCCAAATACACTGTCGCTATTGCTATAGGACAGCTCTATGACAACTCCAATAACATAAAAACGGCTAGTTAGCATAAATATGTAAAGTTCATATTTTTACGCAACTTGATAACGCTTGCTTAATGTGTATGTATCAAAAAATCGATTCTACACCGTAACTTAAGATTGTGAAATTGTTCCATATACACTGTCGCTATTGCTGTAGTACAACTCTATGACAACTCCAATAACATCAAAACGGCTAGTTAGCATAGATATGTAAAGTTCATATTTTTACACAACTTAATATCGATTGCTTAATGTGTATGTACTAAAAAATCGGTTCTACACCTTAAAATAAGATTGTGAAATTGCACCAAATACACTGTCGTTATAACTATACGACAACTCTACATCAAAACGGCTAAATAGCATAAATATGTAAAGTTCATATTTTTACGCATCGTGATATCGATTGCATAATATGTATGTACCAAAAAATCAATTTTACATCTTAATTTAAGATTGTAAAATTGTTCCAAATACACTGTCGCTATTGCTATAGGACAACTCTATGACAACTCCAATAACATTAAAACGGCTAGTTAGCATAAATATGTAAAGTTCATATTTTCACGCAACTTAAAATCGATTGCATAATGTGCATGCACCAAAAAATCAATTCTACACCTTAATTTAAGGTTGTTAAATTGTTCCATATTCACTATCGCTATTGCTGTAGGACAACTCTATGACAACTCCAATAACATCAAAACGGCTAGTTAGCATTAATATGTAAAGTTCATATTTTTACACAACTTAATATCGATTGCTTAATGTGTATGTGCTAAAAAATCGGTTCTACACCTTAATAAAAGATTGCGAAATTGCACCAAATACACTGTCGTTATAACTATACGACAACTCTACATCAAAACGGCTAAATAGCATAAATATGCAAAGTTCATATTTTTACGCAACCTGATATCGATTGCATAATGTGTGTGTACCAAAAAATCAATTCTACACCTTAACTAAAGATTGTGAAATTGCTCCAAAGACACTGTCGTTATGGCTATACGACAACTCTATGAAAGCTCCAATAACACCAAAACGGCTAATTAGCATAAATATGTAAAGTTCATATTTTTACGCAACTTGATATCGATTGCTTAATGTGTATGTATGTACTAAAAAATCAATTATACACCTTAATTTAGGTTGTTAGATTGCTCCAGTTACATTGTCGCTATTGCTATAGGACAACTCTATGACAACTCCAATAACATCAAAACGGCTAGTTAGCATAAATATGTCAAGTTCAGATTTTTACGCATCTTGATATCGATTGCATAATATGTATGTACCAAAAGATCAATTTTACACCTTAATTTAAGATTGCAAACTTGTACCAAATACACTGTCGTTATGGCTATACGCCAACTCTACATCAAAACGGCTAAATAGCATAAATATGTAAAGTTCATATTTTTACGCAACCTGATATCGATTGCATAATGTGTATGTACAAAAAAAATCAATTTTACACCTTAATTTAGGATTGTTAAATTGTTCCATATACACTGTCGCTATTGCTGTAGGACAACTCTATGACAACTCCAATAACATCCAAACGGCTAGTTAGCTTAAATATGTAAAGTTCATATTTTTACGCAACTTGATGTCGATTGCTTAATGCGTATGTACCAAAAAATCTGTTCTACACCTTAATGTAAGATTGTGAAATTGCACCAAATATACTGTCCTTATGGCTATACGACAACTCTACATCAAAACGGCTAAATAGCATAAATATGTAAAGTTCATATTTTTACGCAACTTGATATCGATTACATAATGTGCATGCACCAAAAAATCAATTCTACACCTTAATTTAGGGTTGTTAAATTGTTCCATATTCACTGTCGCTATTGCTGTAGGACAACTCTATGACAACTCCAATAACTTCAAAACGGCTAGTTAGCATAAATATGTAAAGTTCATATTTTTACACAACTTGATATCGATTGCTTAAAAGTATGTACTAAAAAATCGGTTCTACACCTTAATATAAGATTGTGAAATTGCACCAAATATACTGTCCTTATGGCTATACGACAACTCTACATCAAAACGGCTAAATAGCATAAATATGTAAAGTTCATATTTTTACGCAACCTGATATCGATTGCATAATGTGTATGTACAAAAAAATCAATTTTACACCTTAGTTTAGGATCGTTAAATTCTTACAAATACACTGTCGCTATTGCTATAGGACAACTCTATGACAACTCCAATAACATTAAAACGGCTAGTTAGCATAAATATGTAAAGTTCATATTTTTACACAACTTGATATCGATTGCTTAAAAGTATGTACTAAAAAATCGGTTCTACACCTAAATATAAGATTGCGAAATTGCACCAAATACACTGTCGTTATAAGTATACGACAACTCTACATCAAAACGGCTAAATAGCATAAATATGTAAAGTTCATAATTTTACGCAACTTGATAACGATTGCTTAATGTGTATGTACCAAAAAATCAATTTTACATCTTAATTTAAGATTGTTAAATTCTTAAAAATACACTGTCGCTGTTGCTATAGGACAACTCTATGACAACTCCAATGACATTAAAACGGCTAGTTAGCATAAATATGTAAAGTTCATAATTTTACGCAACTTGATATCGATTGCATAATGTGTATGTACAAAAAAATCAATTTTACACCTTAATTTAGGATTGTTAAATTCTTAAAAATACACTGTCGCTGTTGCTATTGGACAACTCTATGACAACTCCAACGACATTAAAACGGCTAGTTAGCATAAATATGTAAAGTTCATATTTTTACGCAGCTTGATATCGATTGCTTAATGTGTATGTATTGAAAAATCGATTCTACACCTTAACTTAAGATTGTGAAATTGCTCCACAAACACTGTCGTTATGGCTATACGACAACTCTATGAAAGCTCCAATAACATCAAAACGGCAAATTTGCATAAATATGTAAAGTTCATATTTTTACGCAACTTGATATCGATTGCTTAATGTGTATGTATCAAAAAATCAATTCTTCACCTTAATTTCGGATTGTTAAATTCTTACAAATACACTGTCGCTATTGCTATAGGACAACTCTATGACAACTCCAATAACATTAAAACGGCTAGTTAGCATAAATATGTAAAGTTCATATTTTTACACAACTTGATATCGATTGCTTAAAAGTATGTACTAAAAAATCGGTTCTACACCTAAATATAAGATTGCGAAATTGCACCAAATACACTGTCGTTATAAGTATACGACAACTCTACATCAAAACGGCTAAATAGCATAAATATGTAAAGTTCATAATTTTACGCAACTTGATAACGATTGCTTAATGTGTATGTACCAAAAAATCAATTTTACATCTTAATTTAAGATTGTTAAATTCTTAAAAATACACTGCCGCT
Source organism: Bactrocera tryoni (assembly GCF_016617805.1). Lineage (NCBI taxonomy): Eukaryota > Metazoa > Arthropoda > Insecta > Diptera > Tephritidae > Bactrocera > Bactrocera tryoni. The sequence continues at coordinate 2,068 of NW_024395747.1, read as the reverse complement.
GTTGCTATAGGACAACTCTATGACAACTCCAACGACATTAAAACGGCTAGTTAGCATAAATATGTAAAGTTCATATTTTTACGCAACTTGATATCGATTGCATAATGTGCATGCACCAAAAAATCAATTCTACACCTTAATTTAAGGTTGTTAAATTGTTCCATATACACTGTCGCTATTGCTGTAGGACAACTCTATGACAACTCCAATAACATCAAAACGGCTAGTTAGCATCAATACGTAATTTTTACACAACTTAATATCGATTGCTTAATGTGTATGTACTAAAAAATCGGTTCTACACCTTAATATAAGATTGTGAAGTTGCACCAAATACACTGTCGTTATAACTATACGACAACTCTACATCAAAACGGCTAAATAGCATAAATATGTAAAGTTCATATTTTTACGCAACCTGATATCGATTGCATAATGTGTATGTACAAAAAAATCAATTTTACACCTTAATTTAGGATCGTTAAATTCTTACAAATACACTGTCGGTATTGCTATAGGACAACTCTATGACAACTCCAATAACATTAAAACGGCTAGTTAGCATAAATATGTAAAGTTAATATTTTTACACAACTTGATATCGATTGCTTAAAAGTATGTACAAAAAAATCGGTTCTACACCTTAATATAAGGTTGTGAAATTGCACCAAATACACTGTCGTTATGGCTATACGCCAACTCTACATCAAAACGGCTAAATAGCATAAATATGTAAAGTTCATATTTTTACGCAACCTGATATCGATTGCATAATGTGTATGTACAAAAAAAATCAATTTTACACCTTAATTTAGGATTGTTAAATTCTTAAAAATACACTGTCGCTGTTGCTATAGGACAACTCTATGACAACTCCAATGACATTAAAACGGCTAGTTAGCATAAATATGTAAAGTTCATATTTTTACGCAACTCTATATCGATTGCATAATGTGCATGCACCAAAAAATCAATTCTACACCTTAATTTAGGGTTGTTAAGTTGTTCCATATTCACTGTCGCTATTGCTGTAGGACAACTCTATGACAACTCCAATAACATCAAAGCGGCTAGTTAGCATAAATATGTAAAGTTCATATTTTTACACAACTTAATATCGATTACTTAATGTGTATGTACTAAAAAATCGGTTCTACACCTTAATATAAGATTGTGAAATTGCACCAAATACACTGTCCTTATGGCTATACGACAACTCTACATCAAAACGGCTAAATAGCATAAATATGTAAAGTTCATATTTTTACGCAACCTGATATCGATTGCATAATGTGTATGTGCCAAAAAATCAATTCTACACCTTAATTTAGGATTGTTAATTTGTTCCAAATACACTGTCGCTATTGCTATGGGACAACTCTATGACAACTCCAATAACATCAAAACGGCTAGTTAGCATTACTATGTAAAGTTCATATTTTTACACAACTTAATATCGATTACTTAATGCGTATGTACTAAAAAATCGGTTCTACACCTTAATATAAGATTGTGAAATTGCACCAAATACACTGTCGTTATGGCTATACGCCAACTCTACATCAATACGGCTAAATAGCATAAATATGTAAAGTTCATATTTTTACGCAACCTGATATCGATTGCATAATGTGCATGTACCAAAAAATCAATTCTACACCATAATTTAGGATTGTTAAAATGTTCCATATACACTGTCGCTATTGCTGTAGGACAACTCTATGACAACTCCAATAACATCAAAACGGCTAGTTAGCATAAATATGTAAAGTTCATATTTTTACACACCTTAATATCGATTGCTTAATGTGTATGTACTAAAAAATCGGTTCTACACCTTAATATAAGATTGCAAAATTGCACCAAATACACTGTCGTTATGGCTATACGACAACTCTACATTAAAACGGCTAAATAGCATAAATATGTAAAGTTCATATTTTTACGCAACCTGATATCGATTGCATAATGTGTATGTACAAAAAAATCAATTCTACACCTTAATTTAGGGTTGTTAAATTGTTCCATATACACTGTCGCTATTGCTGTAGGACAACGCTATGACAAC
>NW_024395746.1:0-21342 GCF_016617805.1 Bactrocera tryoni | reverse complement strand
TAAAATTCTTGAATTTTCCAAATGCACTGCCGTTTTGTCTTTATGCCAACTTGACTAAGAAGACAAAGGTTAATTAACTTTAATATGTGACGTTAATGATTTGAATCAACTCGATATGGATTGCTAAATGTTTAAATGCAGGAAAATCGGTTATATATCTAAATGTAAAATTGCGGAATGTTTCCAAATGAACTGCCGTTATAGCTTTATGCCAACTTTAGTAAGATGAAGAAAGTTAATTAACTTTAATATATTTAATAATTTAAAGCAACGTGATATGGATTTCTAAATGTCTAAATGCAAGAAAGTCGGTTTTATAACTAAATGTAAAATTCTTGAATTTTCCAAATAAACTGCCGTTATGGCTTTATGCCAACTTTAGTAAGATGAAGATTGTTAATTAACTTTAATATGTGACGTTAATGATTTGAATCAACTCGATATGGATTGCTAAATGTTTAAATGCAGGAAAATCGGTTATATACCTAAATGTAAAATTGCGGTATTTTTTTAAATGCACTGCAGTTGTGGCTTTATGCCAACTTTAGTAAGATGAAGATTGTTAATTAACTTTAATATGTGACGTTTATGATTTGAATCAACTCGATATGGATTGCTAAATGTTTAAATGCAGGAAAATCGGTTGTATATCTAAATGTAAAATTGCGGAATGTTTCCAAATGAACTGCCGTTATAGCTTTATGCCAACTTTAGTAAGATGAAGATTGTTAATTAACTTTAATATGTGACGTTTATGATTTGAATCAACTCGATATGGATTGCTAAATGTTTAAATGCAGGAAAATCGGTTATATACCTGAATGTAAAATTCTGGAATTTTCCAAATAAACTGCCGTTATGGCTTTATGCCAACTTTAGTAAGATGAAGATTGTTAATTAACTTTAATATGTGACGTTTATGATTTGAATCAACTCGATATGGATTGCTAAATGTTTAAATGCAGGAAAATCGGTTATATACCTGAATGTAAAATTCTGGAATTTTCCAAATAAACTGCCGTTATGGCTTTATGCCAACTTTAGTAAGATGAAGATTGTTAATTAACTTTAATATGTGACGTTAATGATTTGAATCAACTCGATATGGATTGCTAAATGTTTAAATGCAGGAAAATCGGTTTTATACCTAAATGTAAAATTGCGGAATTTTTCCAAATAAACTGCCGTTATGGCTTTATGCCAACTTTAGTAAGATGAAGATTGTTAACTAACTTTAATATGTGACGTTAATGATTTGAATCAACTCGATATGGATTCCTAAATGTTTAAATGCAGGAAAATCGGTTATATATCTAAATGTAAAATTGCGGAATTTTTCCAAATGAACTGCCGTTATAGCTTTATGCCAACTTTAGTAAGATGAAGAAAGTTAATTTACTTTAATATATTTAATAATTTAAAGCAACGTGATATGGATTTCTAAATGTCTAAATGCAAGAAAGTCGGTTTTATAACTAAATGTAAAATTCTTGAATTTTCCAAATAAACTGCCGTTATGGCTTTTTGCCAACTTTAGTAAGATGAAGATAGTTAATTATCTTTAATATGTGACGGTAATGATTTGAATCAACTCGATATGGATTGCTAAATGTTTAAATGCAGGAAAATCGGTTATATACCTAAATGTAAAATTGCGGAATTTTTCCAAATGAACTGCCGTTATGGCTTTATGCCAACCTTAGTAAGATGAAGATTGTTAATTAACTTTAATATGTGACGTCAATGATTTGAATCAACTCGATATGGATTGCTTAATGTTTAAATGCAGGAAAATCGGTTTTATACCTAAATGTAAAATTGCGGAATTTTTCCAAATGCACTGCCGTTATGGCTTTATGCCAACTTTCGTAAGATGAAGATTGTTAATTAACTTTAATATGTGACGATAATGATTTGAATCAACTCGATATGGATTGCTAAATGTTTAAATGCAGGAAAATCGGTTATATATCTAAATGTAAAATTGCGGAATGTTTCCAAATGAACTGCCGTTATAGCTTTATGCCAACTTTAGAAAGATGAAGATTGTTAATTAACTTTAATATGTGACGTTAATGATTTGAATCAACTCGATATGGATCGCTAAATGTTTAAATGAAGGAAAATCGGTTATATACCTAAATGTAAAATTCTGGAATTTTCCAAATAAACTGCCGTTATGGCTTTATGCCAACTTTAGTAAGATGAAGATAGTTAATTATCTTTAATATGTGACGGTAATGATTCGAATCAACTCGATATGGATCGCTAAATGTTTAAATGCAGGAAAATCGGTTATATACCTAAATGTAAAATTCTGGAATTTTCCAAATAAACTGCCGTTATGGCCTTATGCCAACTTTAGTAAGATGAAGATTGTTAATTAACTTTAATATATTTAATAATTTAAAGCAACGTGATATGGATTGCTGAATGTTTAAATGCAGGAAAATCGGTTATATACCTAAATGTAAAATTCTGGAATTCAACTCGATATGGATTGCTAAATGTTTAAATGCAGGAAAATCGGTTATATATCTAAATGTAAAATTGCGGAATGTTTCCAAATGAACTGCCGTTATAGCTTTATGCCAACTTTAGTAAGATGAAGAAAGTTAATTAACTTTAATATATTTAATAATTTAAAGCAACGTGATATGGATTTCTAAATGTCTAAATGCAAGAAAGTCGGTTTTATAACTAAATGTAAAATTCTTGAATTTTCCAAATGCACTGCCGTTTTGTCTTTATGCCAACTTGACTAAGAAGACAAAGGTTAATTAACTTTAATATGTGACGTTAATGATTTGAATCAACTCGATATGGATTGCTAAATGTTTAAATGCAGGAAAATCGGTTATATATCTAAATGTAAAATTGCGGAATTTTTCCAAATGAACTGCCGTTATAGCTTTATGCCAACTTTAGTAAGATGAAGAAAGTTAATTTACTTTAATATATTTAATAATTTAAAGCAACGTGATATGGATTTCTAAATGTCTAAATGCAAGAAAGTCGGTTTTATAACTAAATGTAAAATTCTTGAATTTTCCAAATAAACTGCCGTTATGGCTTTATGCCAACTTTAGTAAGATGAAGATTGTTAATTAACTTTAATATGTGACGTTTATGATTTGAATCAACTCGATATGGATTGCTAAATGTTTAAATGCAGGAAAATCGGTTATATACCTGAATGTAAAATTCTGGAATTTTCCAAATAAACTGCCGTTATGGCTTTATGCCAACTTTAGTAAGATGAAGATTGTTAATTAACTTTAATATGTGACGTTAATGATTTGAATCAACTCGATATGGATTGCGAAATGTTTAAATGCAGGAAATTCGGTTATATACATATCTAAATGTAAAATTGCGGAATTTTTCCAAATGAACTGCCGTTATGGCTTTATTCCAACTTTAGTAAGACGAAGATTGTTAATTAACTTTAATATGTGACGTTAATGATTTGAATCAACTCGATATGGATTGCTAAATGTTTAAATGCAGGAAAATCGGTTTTATACCTAAATGTAAAATTGCGGAATTTTTCCAAATAAACTGCCGTTATGGCTTTATGCCAACTTTAGTAAGATGAAGATTGTTAACTAACTTTAATATGTGACGTTAATGATTTGAATCAACTCGATATGGATTCCTAAATGTTTAAATGCAGAAAATCGGTTATATATCTAAATGTAAAATTGCGGAATTTTTCCAAATGAACTGCCGTTATAGCTTTATGCCAACTTTAGTAAGATGAAGAAAGTTAATTAACTTTAATATATTTAATAATTTAAAGCAACGTGATATGGATTTTAAAATGTCTAAATGCAAGAAAGTCGGTTTTGTAACTAAATGTAAACTTTGAATTTTCCAAATAAACTGCCGTTGTGGCTTTATGCCAACTTTAGTAAGATGAAGATTGTTAATTAACTTTAATATGTGACGTTTATGATTTGAATCAACTCGATATGGATTGCTAAATGTTTAAATGCAGGAAAATCGGTTATATACCTGAACGTAAAATTCTGGAATTTTCCAAATAAACTGCCGTTATGGCTTTATGCCAACTTTAGTAAGATGAGGATTGTTAATTAACTTTAATATGTGACGTTAATGATTTGAATCAACTCGATATGGATTGCGAAATGTTTAAATGCAGGAAAATCGGTTATATATCTAAATGTAAAATTGCGGAATTTTTCCAAATGAACTGCCGTTATGGCTTTATGCCAACTTTAGTAAGATGAAGATTGTTAACTAACTTTAATATGTGACGTTAATGATTTGAATCAACTCGATATGGATTGCTTAATGTTTAAATGCAGGAAAATCGGTTTTATACCTAAATGTAAAATTGCGGAATTTTTCCAAATAAACTGCCGTTATGGCTTTATGCCAACTTTAGTAAGATGAAGATTGTTAACTAACTTTAATATGTGACGTTAATGATTTGAATCAACTCGATATGGATTGCTTAATGTTTAAATGCAGGAAAATCGGTTATATACCTTAATGTAAAATTGCGGAATTTTTCCACATGCATTGCCGTTATGGCTTTATGCAAACTTTAGTAAGATGAAGATTGTTAATTAACTTTAATATGTGACGTTAATGATTTGAATCAACTCGATATGGATTGCTAAATGTTTAAATGCAGGAAAATCGGTTATATACCTTAATGTAAAATTCTGGAATTTTCCAAATGCACTGACGTTTTGTCTTTATGCCAACTTTAGTAAGATGAAGATTGTTAACTAACTTTAATATGTGACGTTAATGATTTGAATCAACTCGATATGGATTGCTTAATGTTTAAATGCAGGAAAATCGGTTTTATACCTAAATGTAAAATTGCGGAATTTTTCCAAATGCACTGCCGTTATGGCTTTATGCCAACTTTAGTAAGACGAAGATTGTTAATTAACTTTAATATGTGACGTTAATGATTTGAATCAACTCGATATGGATTGCTGAATGTTTAAATGCAGGAAAATCGGTTATATACCTAAATGTAAAATTGCGGAATTTTTCCAAATGCACTGCCGTTATGACTTTATGCCAACTTTAGTAAGATGAAGATTGTTAATTAACTTTAATATGTGGCGTTAATGATTTGAATCAACTCGATATGGATTGCTAAATGTTTAAATGCAGGAAAATCGGTTATATACCTAAATGTAAAATTGCGGAACTTTTCCAAATGAACTGCCGTTATGGCTTTATGCCAACTTTAGTAAGATGAAGATTGTTAATTAACTTTAATATGTGACGTTAATGATTTGAATCAACTCGATATGGATTGCTTAATGGTTAAATGCAGGAAAATCGGTTATATACCTAAATGTAAAATTGCGGAATTTTTCCAAATGAACTGCCGTTATGGCTTTATTCCAACTTTAGTAAGATGAAGATTGTTAATTAACTTTAATATGTGACGTTAATGATTTGAATCAACTCGATATGGATTGCTAAATGTTTAAATGCAGGAAAATCGGTTATATACCTAAATGTTAAATTGCGGTATTTTTTTAAATGCACTGCAGTTGTGGCTTTATGCCAACTTGAGTAAGATGACAAAGGTTAATTAACTTGAATATGTGACGTTAATGACTTGAATCAAATCGATATGGATTGCTAAATGTTTAAATGCAGGAAAATCGGTTATATACCTAAATGTAAAATTGCGGAATTTTTCCAAATGAACTGCCGTTATGGCTTTAAGCCAACTTTAGTAAGATGAAGATTGTTAATTAACTTTAATATGTGACGTTAATGATTTGAGTCAACTCGATATGGATTGCTAAATGTTTAAATGCAGGAAAATCGGTTATATACCTAAATGTAAAATTGCGGAACTTTTCCAAATGAACTGCCGTTATGGCTTTATGCCAACTTTAGTAAGATGAAGATTGTTAATTAACTTTAATATGTGACGTTAATGATTTGAATCAACTCGATATGGATTGCTTAATGGTTAAATGCAAGAAAATTGGTTATATACCTAAATGTAAAATTGCGGAATTTTTCCAAATGAACTGCCGTTATGGCTTTATGGCAACTTTAGTAAGATGAAGATTGTTAATTAACTTTAATATGTGACGTTAATGATTTGAATCAACTCGATATGGATTGCTAAATGTTTAAATGCAGGAAAATCGGTTTTATACCTAAATGTAAAATTGTGGAATTTTTCCAAATGCACTGCCGTTTTGTCTTTATGCCAACTTGACTAAGAAGACAAAGGTTAATTAACTTTAATATGTGACGTTAATGATTTGAATCAATTCGATATGGATTGCTAAATGTTTAAATGCAGGACAATCGGTTTTATACCTAAATGTAAAATTGCGGAATTTTTCCAAATGCACTGCTGTTATGGCTTTATGCCAACTTTAGTAAGATGAAGATTGTTAATTAACTTTAATATGTGACGTTAATGATTTGAGTCAACTCGATATGGATTGCTAAATGTTTAAATGCAGGAAAATCGGTTATATACCTAAATGTAAAATTGCGGAATTTTTCCAAATGAACTGCCGTTATGGCTTTATGCCAGCTTTAGTAAGATGAAGAAAGTTACTTGACTTAAATATGTGAATCTAATAGTTTTGAGCAACTTGATATGGATTGCTAAATGTTTAAATGCAGGAAAATCGGTTATATACCTAAATGTAAAATTGCGGAATTTTTCCAAATGAACTGCCGTTATGGCTTTATTCCAACTTTAGTAAGATGAAGATTGTTAATAAACTTTAATATGTGACGTTAATGATTTGAGTCAACTCGATATGGATTGCTAAATGTTTAAATGCAGGAAAATCGGTTTTATACCTAAATGTAAAATTGCGGAATTTTTCCAAATGAACTGCCGTTATGGCTTTATGCCAACTTTAGTAAGATAAAGATTGTTAATTAACTTTAATATGTGACGTTAACGATTTGAATCAACTCGATATGGATTGCTAAATGTTTAAATGCAGGAAAATCGGTTATATACCCAAATGTAAAATTGCGGAGTTTTTCCAAATGCACTGCCGTTATGGCTTTATGCCAACTTGAGTAAGATGGTGAGGGTTAATTAACTTTAATATGTGACGTTAATGATTTGAGTCAACTCGATATGGATTGCTAAATGTTTAAATGCAGGAAAATCGGTTATATACCTAAATGTAAAATTCTGGAATTTTCCAAATGCACTGCCGGTTTTGCTTTATGCCAACTTCTGTAAGATGACGAAGGTTAATTAACTTGAATATGTGACGTTAATGACTTCAATCAACTCGATATGGATTGCTTAATGTTTAAATGCAGGAAAATCGGTTATATATCTAAATGTAAAATTGCGGAATTTTTCCAAATGAACTGCCGTTATGGCTTTATTCCAACTTTAGTAAGATGAAGATTGTTAATTAACTTTAATATGTGACGTTAATAATTTGAGTCAACTCGATATGGATTGCTTAATGTTTAAATGCAGGAAAATCGGTTATATACCTAAATGTAAAATTGCGGAATTTTTTCAAATGAACTGCCGTTATGGCTTTATGCCAACTTTAGTAAGATGAAGATTGTTAATTAACTTTAATATGTGACGTTAATGATTTGAATCAACTCGATATGGATTGCGAAATGTTTAAATGCAGGAAATTCGGTTATATACATATCTAAATGTAAAATTGCGGAATTTTTCCAAATGAACTGCCGTTATGGCTTTATTCCAACTTTAGTAAGATGAAGATTGTTAATTAACTTTAATATGTGACGTTAATGATTTGAATCAACTCGATATGGATTGCTAAATGTTTAAATGCAGGAAAATCGGTTTTATACCTAAATGTAAAATTGCGGAATTTTTCCAAATGAACTGCCGTTATGGCTTTATGCCAACTTTAGTAAGATAAAGATTGTTAATTAACTCTTTAATATGTGACGTTTATGATTTGAATCAACTCGATATGGATTGCTTAATGTTTAAATGCAGGAAAATCGGTTATATACCTAAATGTAAAATTGCGGAATTTTTCCAAATGAACTGCCGTTTTGACTTTATGTCAACTTCAGTAAAATGAAGAAGGTTAATAAACTTTAATATGTGACGTTAATGATTTGAATCAACTCGATATGGATTGCTAAATGTTTAAATGCAGGAAAATTGGTTATATACCTAAATGTAAAATTGCGGAATTTTTCCAAATGAAATGCCGTTATGGCTTTATGCCAACTTTAGTAAGATAAAGATTGTTAATTAACTCTAATATGTAACGTTAATGATTTGGATCAGCTCGTTGTGGATTGCTAAATGTTTAAATTCAGGAAAATCGGTTTTATACCCAAATGTAAAATTGCGGAGTTTTTCCAAATGCACTGCCGTTATGGCTTTATGCCAACTTTAGTAAGATGAAGATTGTTAACTAACTTTAATATGTGACGTTAATGATTTGAATCAACTCGATATGGATTGCTTAATGTTTAAATGCAGGAAAATCGGTTATATACCTAAATGTAAGATTGCGGAATTTTTCCAAATGAACTGCCGTTATGGCTTTATTCCAACTTTAGTAAGATGAAGATTGTTAATTAACTTTAATATGTGACGTTAATGATTTGAATCAACTCGATATGGATTGCTAAATGTTTAAATGCAGGAAAATTGGTTATATACCTAAATGTAAAATTGCGGAATTTTTCCAAATGAAATGCCGTTATGGCTTTATGCCAACTTTAGTAAGATAAAGATTGTTAATTAACTCTAATATGTAACGTTAATGATTTGGATCAGCTCGTTGTGGATTGCTAAATGTTTAAATTCAGGAAAATCGGTTTTATACCCAAATGTAAAATTGCGGAGTTTTTCCAAATGCACTGCCGTTATGGCTTTATGCCAACTTGAGTAAGATGACAAAGGTTAAATAACTTGTATATGTGACGTTAATGACTTGAATTAAATCGATATGGATTGCTAAATATTTAAATGCAGGAAAATCGGTTTTATACCTAAATGTAAAATGGCGGAATTTTTCCAAATGCACTGCCGTTTTGGCTTTATGCCAACTTTAGCAAGATGACGATTGTTAATTAACTTTAATATGTGACGTTAATGATTTGAATCAACTCGATATGGATTGCTAAATGTTTAAATGCAGGAAAATCGGTTATATACCCAAATGTAAAATTGCGGAGTTTTTCCAAATGCACTGCCGTTATGGCTTTATGCCAACTTGAGTAAGATGGTGAGGGTTAATTAACTTTAATATGTGACGCTAATGATTTGAGTCAACTCGATATGGATTGCTAAATGTTTAAATGCAGGAAAATCGGTTATATACCTAAATGTAAAATTGCGGAATTTTTCCAAATGAACTGCCGTTATGGCTTTATTCCAACTTTAGTAGGATGAAGATTGTTAATTAACTTTAATATGTGAGCTTAATGATTTGAATCAACTCGATATGGATAGCTAAATGCTTAAATGCAGGAAAATCGGTTATACACCTAAATGTAAAATTGCGGAATTTTTCCAAATGAACTGCCGTTATGGCTTTATGCCAACTTTAGTAAGATGAAGAAAGTTAATTAACTTTAATATGTTTAATAATTTAAAGCAACGTGATATAGATTTCTAAATGTGTACATGCAAGAAAGTCGGTTTTATACCTAAATGTAAAATTCTGGAATTTTCCAAATGCACTGCCGGTTTTGCTTTATGCCAACTTCTGTAAGATAACGAAGGTTAATTAACTTTAATATGTGAATTAATGATTTGAATTAACTCGATAAGGATTGCTTAATATTTAAATGCACCAAAATCGGTTATATATCTAAATGAAAGATTGCGGAATTTTTCCAAATGAACTTCCGTAATGGCTTTATGCCAACTTTAGTAAGATGAAGATTGTTAATTAACTATAATATGTGACGTTAATGATTTGAATCAACTCGATATGGATTGCTAAATGTTTAAATGCAGGAAAATCGGTTATATACCTAAATGTAAAATTGCGGAATTTTTCCAAATGAACATCCGTTATGGCTTTATGCCAACTTTAGTAAGATAAAGATTGTTAATTAACTTTAATATGTGACGTTAACGATTTGAATCAACTCGATATGGATTGCTAAATGTTTAAATGCAGGAAAATCGGTTTTATACCTAAATGTAAAATTGCGGAATTTTTCCAAATGCACTGCCGTTATGGCTTTATGCCAACTTTAGTAAGATGAAGATTGTTAATTAACTTTAATATGTGACGTTAAAGATTTGAATCAACTCGATATGGATTGCTAAATGTTTAAATGCAGGAAAATCGGTTATATACCTAAATGTAATTTGAGGAATTTTTCCAAATGAACTGCCGTTATGGCTTTATGCCAACTTTAGTAAGATGAAGATTGTTAATTAACTTTAATATGTGTCGTTAACGATTTGAGTCAACTCGATATGGATTGCTAAATGTTTAAATGCAGGAAAATCGGTTATATACCCAAATGTAAAATTGCGGAATTTTTCCAAATGAACATCCACTATGGCTTTATGCCAACTTTAGTAAGATGAAGATTGTTAATTAACTTTAATATATGACGTTAATGATTTGAATCAACTCGATATGGATTGCTAAATGTTTAAATGCAAGAAAATCGGTTTTATACCTAAATGTAAAATTGTGGAATTTTTCCAAATGCACTGCCGTTATGGCTTTATTCCAACTTTAGTAAGATGAAGATTGTTAATTAACTTTAATATGTGACGTTAATGATTTGAATCAACTCGATATGGATTGCTTAATGTTTAAATGCAGGAAAATCGGTTATATACCTACATGTAAAATTGCGGAATTTTTTCAAATGAACTGCCGTTATGGCTTTATGCCAACTTTAGTAAGGTGAAGATTGTTAATTAACTTTAATATGTGACGTTAATGATTTGAATCAACTCGATATGGATTGCTAAATGTTTAAATGCAGGAAAATCGGTTATATACCTAAATGTAAAATTACGGAATTTTTCCAAATGAACTTCCGTTATGGCTTTATGCCAACTTTAGTAAGATAAAGATAGTTAATTATCTTTAATATGTGACGGTAATGATTTTAATCAACTCGATATGGATCGCTAAATGTTTAAATGCAGGAAAATCGGTTATATACCTAAATGTAAAATTGCGGAATTTTTCCAAATGAACTGCCGTTATGGCTTTATTCCAACTTTAGTAAGATGAAGATTGTTAATTAGCTTTAATATGTGACGTTAATGATTTGAATCAACTCGATATGGATTGCTAAATGTTTAAATGCAGGAAAATCGATTATATACCTAAATGTAAAATTGCGGAATTTTTCCAAATGAACATCCACTATGGCTTTATGCCAACTTTAGTAAGATGAAGATTGTTAATTAACTTTAATATTAGACGTTAATGATTTGAATCAACTCGATATGGATTGCTAAATGTTTAAATGCAGGAAAATCGGTTTTATACCTAAATGTAAAATTGCGGAATTTTTCCAAATGAACATCCACTATGGCTTTATGCCAACTTTAGTAAGATGAAGATTGTTAATTAGCTTTAATATGTGACGTTAATGATTTGAATCAACTCGATATGGATTGCTAAATGTTTAAATGCAGGAAAATCGATAATATACCTAAATGTAAAATTGCGGAATTTTTCCAAATGAACTTCCGTTATGGCTTTATGCCAACTTTAGTAAGATAAAGATTGTTAATTAACTTTAATATGTGTCGTTAACGATTTGAATCAACTCGATATGGATTGCTAAATGTTTAAATGCAGGAAAATCTGTTATATACCTATGTAAATGTAAAATTGCAGAATTTTTCCAAATGAACATCCGTTATGGCTTTATGCCAACTTTAGTAAGATGAAGATTGTTAATTAACTTTAATATGTGACGTTAACGATTTGAATCAACTCGATATGGATTGCTAAATGTTTAAATGCAGGAAAATCGGTTTTATACCTAAATGTAAAATTGCGGAATTTTTCCAAATGCACTGCCGTTATGGCTTTATGCCAACTTTAGTAAGATGAAGATAGTTAATTAACTTTAATATGTGACGGTAATGATTTGAATCAACTCGATATGGATCGCTAAATGTTTAAATGCAGGAAAATCGGTTATATACCTAAATGTAAAATTGCGGAATTTTTCCAAATGAACTGCCGTTATGGCTTTATTCCAACTTTAGTAAGATGAAGATTGTTAATTAGCTTTAATATGTGACGTTAATGATTTGAATCAACTCGATATGGATTGCTAAATGTTTAAATGCAGGAAAATCGGTTTTATACCGAAATGTAAAATTGCGGAATTTTTCCAAATGCACTGCCGTTATGGCTTTATGCCAACTTTAGTAAGATGAAGATAGTTAATAATTTTTAATATGTGACGGTAATGATTTGAATCAACTCGATATGGATCGCTAAATGTTTAAATGCAGGAAAATCGGTTATATACCTAAATATAAAATTGCGGAATTTTTCCAAATGAACTGCCGTTATGGCTTTATTCCAACTTTAGTAAGATGAAGATTGTTAATTAGCTTTAATATGTGACGTTAATGATTTGAATCAACTCGATATGGATTGCTAAATGTTTAAATGGAGGAAAATCGATTATATACCTAAATGTAAAATTGCGGAATTTTTCCAAATGAACTTCCGTTATGGCTTTATGCCAACTTTAGTAAGATGAAGATTGTTAATTAACTTTAATATGTGTCGTTAACGATTTGAATTAACTCGATATGAATTGCTAAATGTTTAAATGCAGGAAAATCGGTTTTATACCTAAATGTAAAATTGCGGAATTTTTCCAAATGTACTTCCGTTATGGCTTTATGCCAACTTTAGTAAGATGAAGATTGTTAATTAGCTTTAATATGTGACGTTAATGATTTGAATCAACTCGATATGGATTGCTAAATGTTTAAATGGAGGAAAATCGATTATATACCTAAATGTAAAATTGCGGAATTTTTCCAAATGAACTTCCGTTATGGCTTTATGCCAACTTTAGTAAGATGAAGATTGTTAATTAGCTTTAATATGTGACGGTAATGATTTGAATCAACTCGATATGGATTGCTAAATGTTTAAATGCAGGAAAATCGGTTTTATACCTAAATGTAAAATTGCGGAATTTTTCCAAATGAACTGCCGTTATGGCTTTATGCCAACTTTAGTAAGATAAAGATTGTTAATTAACTTTAATATGTGACGTTAACGATTTGAATCAACTCGATATGGATTGCTAAATGTTTAAATGCAGGAAAATCGGTTTTATACCTAAATGTAAAATTGCGGAATTTTTCCCAATGCACTGCCGTTATGGCTTTATGCCAACTTTAGTAAGATGAAGATTGTTAATTAACTTTAATATGTGTCGTTAACGATTTGAATCAACTCGATATGGATTGCTTAATGTTTAAATGCAGGAAAATCGGTTATATACCTAAATGTAAAATTGCGGAATTTTTTCAAATGAACTGCCGTTATGGCTTTATGCCAACTTTAGTAAGATGAAGATTGTTAATTAACTTTAATATGTGACGCTAATGATTTGAATCAACTCGATATGGATTGCTAAATGTTTAAATACAGGAAAATCGGTTATATACCTAAATGTAAAATTGCGGAATTTTTCCAAATGAACTGCCGTTATGGCTTTAAGCCAACTTTAGTAAGATGAAGAAAGTTACTTAACTTAAATATGTGAATTTAATAGTTTTAAGCAACTTGGTATGGATTTCTAAATGTGTACATGCAAGAAAATCGGTTTTATACCTAAATGTAAAATTGTGGAATTTTTCCAAATGCACTACCGTTTTTACTTTATGCCAACTTGAGTAAGATGACAAAGGTTAATTAACTTGAATATGTGACGTTAATGACTTGAATCAAATCGATATGGATTGCTAAATGTTTAAATGCAGGAAAATCGGTTATATACCTAAATGTAAAATTGCGGAATTTTTCCAAATGAACTGCCGTTATGGCTTTATGCCAACCTTAGTAAGATGAAGATTGTTAATTAACTTTAATATGTGACGTCAATGATTTGAATCAACTCGATATGGATTGCTTAATGTTTAAATGCAGGAAAATCGGTTTTATACCTAAATGTAAAATTGCGGAATTTTTCCCAATGCACTGCCGTTATGGCTTTATGCCAACTTTAGTAAAATGAAGATTGTTAATTAACTTTAATATGTGACGTTAAAGATTTGAGTCAACTCGATATGGATTGCTAAATGTTTAAATGCAGGAAAATCGGTTATATACCTAAATGTAAAATTGTGGAATTTTTCCAAATGAACTGCCGTTATGGCTTTATTCCAACTTTAGTAAGATGAAGATTGTTAATTAGCTTTAATATGTGACGTTAATGATTTGAATCAACTCGATATGGATTGCTAAATGTTTAAATGCAGGAAAATCGATAATATACCTAAATGTAAAATTGCGGAATTTTTCCAAATGAACTTCCGTTATGGCTTTATGCCAACTTTAGTAAGATGAAGATTGTTAATTAACTTTAATATGTGTCGTTAACGATTTGAATCAACTCGATATGGATTGCTAAATGTTTAAATGCAGGAAAATCGATTATATACCTAAATGTAAAATTGCGGAATTTTTCCAAATGAACATCCACTATGGCTTTATGCCAACTTTAGTAAGATGAAGATTGTTAATTAACTTTAATATGTGACGTTAATGATTTGAATCAACTCGATATGGATTGCTAAATGTTTAAATGCAGGAAAATCGGTTATAAACCTAAATGTAAAATTGCGGAATTTTTCCAAATGAACTGCCGTTATGGCTTTATGCCAACTTTAGTAAGATGAAGAAAGTTACTTAACTTAAATATGTGAATTTAATAGTTTTGAGCAACTTGATATGGATTTCTAAATGTGTACATGCAAGAAAATCGGTTTTATACCTAAATGTAAAATTGTGGAATTTTTCCAAATGCACTGCCGTTATGGCTTTATGCCAACTTTAGTAAGATGAAGATTGTTAATTAACTTTAATATGTGTCGCTAACGATTTGAATCAACTCGATATGGATTGCTAAATGTTTAAATGCAGGAAAATCGGTTATATACCTAAATGTAAATTGCGGAATTTTTCCAAATGAACTGCCGTTATGGCTTTATGCCACCTTTAGTAAGATGAAGAAAGTTACTTAACTTTAATATGTGAATTTAATAGTTTTGAGCAACTTGATATGGATTTCTAAATGTGTACATGCAAGAAAATCGGTTTTATACCTAAATGTAAAATTGTGGAATTTTTCCAAGTGCACTGCCGTTATGGCTTTATGCCAACTTTAGTAAGAAGAAGATTGTTAATTAACTTTAATATTTGACGTTAATGATTTGAATCAACTCGATATGGATTGCTAAATGTTTAAATGCAGGAAAATCGGTTTTATACCTAAATGTAAATTTACGGAATTTTTCCAAATGCACTGCCGTTATGGCTTTATGCCAACTTAAGTAAGATGAAGATTGTTAATTAACTTTAAAATGTGACGTTAACGATTTGAATCAACTCGATATGGATTGCTAAATGTTTAAATGCAGGAAGCCGGTTTTATACCTAAATGTAAAATTACGGAATTTTTCCAAATGAACTTCCGTTATGGCTTTATGCCAACTTTAGTAAGATGAAGATTGTTAATTAACTTTAATATGTGACGTTAATGATTTGAATCAACTCGATATGGATTGCTAAATGTTTAAATGCAGGAAACTCGGTTATATACCTAAATGTAAAATTGCGGAATTTTTCCAAATGAACTGCCGTTATGGCTTTATGCCAACTTTAGTAAGATAAAGATTGTTAATTAACTTTAATATGTGACGTTAACGATTTGAATCAACTTGATATGGATTGCTAAATGTTTAAATGCAGGAAAATCGGTTTTATACCTAAATGTAAAATTGCGGAATTTTTCCCAATGCACTGCCGTTATGGCTTTATGCCAACTTTAGTAAGATGAAGATTGTTAATTAACTGTAATATGTGACGTTAAAGATTTGAGTCAACTCGATATGGATTGCTAAATGTTTAAATGCAGGAAAATCGGTTATATACATAAATGTAAAATTACGGAATTTTTCCAAATGAACTTCCGTTATGGCTTTATGCCAACTTTAGTAAGATGAAGATTGTTAATTAAATTTAATATGTGTCGTTAACGATTTGAATCAACTAGATATGGATTGCTAAATGTTTAAATGCAGGAAAATCGGTTATATACCTAAATGTAAAATTGCGGAATTTTTCCAAATGAACTGCCGTTATGGCTTTATGCCAACTTTAGTAAGATAAAGATTGTTAATTAATTTTAATATGTGACGTTAACGATTTGAATCAACTCGATATGGATTGCTAAATGTTTAAATGCAGGAAAATCGGTTTTATACCTTAATGTAAAATTGCGGAATTTTTCCCAATGCACTGCCGTTATGGCTTTATGCCAACTTTAGTAAGATGAAGATTGTTAATTAACTTTAATATGTGACGTTAAAGATTTGAATCAACTCGATATGGATTGCTAAATGTTTAAATGCAGGAAAATCGGTTATATACCTAAATGTAATTTGAGGAATTTTTCCAAATGAACTGCCGTTATGGCTTTATGCCAACTTTAGTAAGATGAAGATTGTTAATTAACTTTAATATGTGTCGTTAACGATTTGAGTCAACTCGATATGGATTGCTAAATGTTTAAATGCAGGAAAATCGGTTATATACCCAAATGTAAAATTGCGGAATTTTTCCAAATGAACATCCACTATGGCTTTATGCCAACTTTAGTAAGATGAAGATTGTTAATTAACTTTAATATATGACGTTAATGATTTGAATCAACTCGATATGGATTGCTAAATGTTTAAATGCAAGAAAATCGGTTTTATACCTAAATGTAAAATTGTGGAATTTTTCCAAATGCACTGCCGTTATGGCTTTATTCCAACTTTAGTAAGATGAAGATTGTTAATTAACTTTAATATGTGTCGTTAACGATTTGAATCAACTCGATATGGATTGCTAAATGTTTAAATGCAGGAAAATCGGTTATATACCTAAATGTAAAATTGCGGAATTTTTCCAAATGAACTGCCGTTATGGCTTTATGCCAACTTTAGTAAGATAAAGAGTGTTAATTAACTTTAATATGTGACGTTAAAGATTTGAGTCAACTCGATATGGATTGCTAAATGTTTAAATGCAGGAAAATCGGTTATATACCTAAATGTAAAATTACGGAATTTTTCCAAATGAACTTCCGTTATGGCTTTATGCCAACTTTAGTAAGATAAAGATAGTTAATTATCTTTAATATGTGACGGTAATGATTTTAATCAACTCGATATGGATCGCTAAATGTTTAAATGCAGGAAAATCGGTTATATACCTAAATGTAAAATTGCGGAATTTTTCCAAATGAACTGCCGTTATGGCTTTATTCCAACTTTAGTAAGATGAAGATTGTTAATTAGCTTTAATATGTGACGTTAATGATTTGAATCAACTCGATATGGATTGCTAAATGTTTAAATGCAGGAAAATCGATTATATACCTAAATGTAAAATTGCGGAATTTTTCCAAATGAACATCCACTATGGCTTTATGCCAACTTTAGTAAGATGAAGATTGTTAATTAACTTTAATATTAGACGTTAATGATTTGAATCAACTCGATATGGATTGCTAAATGTTTAAATGCAGGAAAATCGGTTTTATACCTAAATGTAAAATTGCGGAATTTTTCCAAATGAACATCCACTATGGCTTTATGCCAACTTTAGTAAGATGAAGATTGTTAATTAGCTTTAATATGTGACGTTAATGATTTGAATCAACTCGATATGGATTGCTAAATGTTTAAATGCAGGAAAATCGATAATATACCTAAATGTAAAATTGCGGAATTTTTCCAAATGAACTTCCGTTATGGCTTTATGCCAACTTTAGTAAGATAAAGATTGTTAATTAACTTTAATATGTGTCGTTAACGATTTGAATCAACTCGATATGGATTGCTAAATGTTTAAATGCAGGAAAATCTGTTATATACCTATGTAAATGTAAAATTGCAGAATTTTTCCAAATGAACATCCGTTATGGCTTTATGCCAACTTTAGTAAGATGAAGATTGTTAATTAACTTTAATATGTGACGTTAACGATTTGAATCAACTCGATATGGATTGCTAAATGTTTAAATGCAGGAAAATCGGTTTTATACCTAAATGTAAAATTGCGGAATTTTTCCAAATGCACTGCCGTTATGGCTTTATGCCAACTTTAGTAAGATGAAGATAGTTAATTAACTTTAATATGTGACGGTAATGATTTGAATCAACTCGATATGGATCGCTAAATGTTTAAATGCAGGAAAATCGGTTATATACCTAAATATAAAATTGCGGAATTTTTCCAAATGAACTGCCGTTATGGCTTTATTCCAACTTTAGTAAGATGAAGATTGTTAATTAGCTTTAATATGTGACGTTAATGATTTGAATCAACTCGATATGGATTGCTAAATGTTTAAATGCAGGAAAATCGGTTTTATACCTAAATGTAAAATTGCGGAATTTTTCCAAATGAACTGCCGTTATGGCTTTATGCCAACTTTAGTAAGATTAAGATTGTTAATTAACTTTAATATGTGACGTTAACGATTTGAATCAACTCGATATGGATTGCTAAATGTTTAAATGCAGGAAAATCGGTTTTATACCTAAATGTAAAATTGCGGAATTTTTCCCAATGCACTGCCGTTATGGCTTTATGCCAACTTTAGTAAGATGAAGATTGTTAATTAACTTTAATATGTGACGTTAAAGATTTGAGTCAACTCGATATGGATTGCTAAATGTTTAAATGCAGGAAAATCGGTTATATACCTAAACGTAAAATTGTGGAATTTTTCCAAATGAACTGCCGTTATGGCTTTATTCCAACTTTAGTAAGATGAAGATTGTTAATTAGCTTTAATATGTGACGTTAATGATTTGAATCAACTCGATATGGATTGCTAAATGTTTAAATGCAGGAAAATCGATAATATACCTAAATGTAAATTTGCGGAATTTTTCCAAATGAACTTCCGTTATGGCTTTATGCCAACTTTAGTAAGATGAAGATTGTTAATTAACTTTAATATGTGTCGTTAACGATTTGAATGAAATCGAAACGGATTGCTAAATGTTTAAATGCAGGAAAATCGGTTATATACCTATGTAAATGTAAAAGTGCAGAATTTTTCCAAATGAACATCCGTTATGGCTTTATGCCAACTTTAGTAAGATGAAGATTGTTAATTAACTTTAATATGTGACGTTAACGATTTGAATCAACTCGATATGGATTGCTAAATGTTTAAATGCAGGAAAATCGGTTTTATACCGAAATGTAAAATTGCGGAATTTTTCCAAATGCACTGCCGTTATGGCTTTATGCCAACTTTAGTAAGATGAAGATAGTTAATAATTTTTAATATGTGACGGTAATGATTTGAATCAACTCGATATGGATCGCTAAATGTTTAAATGCAGGAAAATCGGTTATATACCTAAATATAAAATTGCGGAATTTTTCCAAATGAACTGCCGTTATGGCTTTATTCCAACTTTAGTAAGATGAAGATTGTTAACTAACTTTAATATGTGACGTTAATGATTTGAATCAACTCGATATGGATTGCTAAATGTTTAAATGCAGGAAAATCGATTATATACCTAAATGTAAAATTGCGGAATTTTTCCAAATGAACTTCCGTTATGGCTTTATGCCAACTTTAGTAAGATGAAGATTGTTAATTAACTTTAATATGTGTCGTTAACGATTTGAATCAACTCGATATGAATTGCTAAATGTTTAAATGCAGGAAAATCGGTTTTATACCTAAATGTAAAATTGTTTAATTTTTCCAAATGCACTGCCGTTTTTACTTTATGCCAACTTGAGTAAGATGACAAAGGTTAATTAACTTGAATATGTGACGTTAATGACTTGAATGAAATCGAAACGGATTGCTAAATGTTTAAATGGAGGAAAATCGGTTTTATACCTAAATGTAAAATTACGGAATTTTTCCAAATGCACTGCCGTTATGGCTTTATGCCAACTTTAGTAAGATGAAGATTGTTAATTAACTTTAATATTTGACGTTAATGATTTGAATCAACTCGATATGGATTGCTAAATATTTAAATGCAGGAAAATCGGTTTTATACCTAAATGTAAAATTACGGAATTTTTCCAAATGAACTGCCGTTATGGCTTAATGCCAACTTTAGTAAGATGAAGAAAGTTACTTAACTTAAATATGTGAATTTAATAGTTTTAAGCAATTTGGTATGGATTTCTAAATGTGTACATGCAAGAAAATCGGTTTTATACCTAAGTGTAAAATTGTGGAATTTTTCCAAATGCACTGCCGTTTTTACTTTATGCCAACTTGAGTAAGATGACAAAGGTTAATTAACTTGAATATGTGACGTTAATGACTTGAATGAAATCGAAACGGATTGCTAAATGTTTAAATGCAGGAAAATCGGTTTTATACCTAAATGTAAATTTACGGAATTTTTCCAAATGCACTGCCGTTATGGCTTTATGCCAACTTAAGTAAGATGAAGATTGTTAATTAACTTTAAAATGTGACGTTAACGATTTGAATCAACTCGATATGGATTGCTAAATGTTTAAATGCAGGAAAATCGGTTTTATACCTAAATGTAAAATTACGGAATTTTTCCGAATGAACTGCCGTTATGGCTTAATGCCAACTTTAGTAAGATGAAGAAAGTTACTTAACTTAAATATGTGAATTTAATAGTTTTAAGCAACTTGGTATGGATTTCTAAATGTGTACATGCAAGAAAATCGGTTTTATACCTAAATGTAAAATTGTGGAATTTTTCCAAATGCACTACCGTTTTTACTTTATGCCAACTTGAGTAAGATGACAAAGGTTAATTAACTTGAATATGTGACGTTAATGACTTGAATCAAATCGAAACGGATTGCTAAATGTTTAAATGGAGGAAAATCGGTTTTATACCTAAATGTTAAATTACGGAATTTTTCCAAATGCATTCGGGGTTTTGGCTTTATGCCAACTTTAGTAAGATGAAGATTGTTAATTAACTTTAAAATGTGACGTTAACGATTTGAATCAACTCGATATGGATTGCTAAATGTTTAAAAGCAGGAAAATCGGTTTTATACCTAAATGTAAAATTACGGAATTTTTCCAAATGAACTTCCGTTATGGCTTTATGCC
>NW_024395745.1:0-17442 GCF_016617805.1 Bactrocera tryoni | reverse complement strand
GCCAGTGTATTGGTGGAATGAAGAAATAACTGGGCTCAGAAAACTCTGCAACTCAGCTAGACGCCGCCTACAACGTAATCGGAGCGAAGAAAATGAAAGCAGTCTTAAGATTATATTTAAAAGTCAAAAGAAGCTTCTAAAGTCAGCCATTTGTCGTAGTAAAAAAAAGTGTTTTGAAAAACTCTGTGAGGAAGCAAACGAAGACCCCTGGGGAACAGCATACAAAATCTGTATGTCAAAATTCAAAAGTTAAGATGTAAAATTGATTTTTTGGTACATACATATTATGCAATCGATATCAAGATGCGTAAAAATATTAACTTTACATATTTATGCAAATTAGCCGTTTTGATGTCATTGGAGTTGTCATAGAGTTGTCGTATAGCCATAACGACAGTGTATTTGGAGCAATTTCACAATCTTATATTAAGGTGTAGAATCGATTTTTTGATACATACACAATATGCAATCGATATCAGGTAGCGTAAAAATATGAACTTCACATCTTTTTGGTAATTAATCGTTTTGATGTTATTGGAGTTGTCATAGAGTTGCCCTATAGCAATAGCGACAATATATTTGGAACAACTTAACAATCATAAATTAAGGTGTATAATTGATTTTTTAGTACATATATACACATTAAGCAATCCATATCAAGATGCGTAAAAATATGAACTTTACATATTTCTGTTAATTAGCCGTTTTGATGTTATTGGAGCTTTCATAGAGTTGTCGTATAGCCATAACGACAGTGTCTTTGGAGTAATTTCACAATCTTAAGTTAAGGGGTAGAATCGATTTTTCGATACATACACATTAAGCAATTGATATCATGTTGCGTAAAAATATGAACTTTATATATTTATGCTAACTAGCCGTTTTGATGTTATTGGAATTGTCATAGAGTTGTCGTATATCCATAGCGACAGTGTATTTGGAGCAATTTCACAATCTTATATTAAGGTGTAGAATCGATTGTTTGATACACACACAATATGCAATCGATATCAGGTAGCTTAAAAATATGAACCTCACATATTTTTGCTAATTAATCGTTTTGATGTTATTGGAGTTGTCATAGAGATGCCCTATAGCAATAGCGACAGTGTATTTGGAACAACTTTGCAATCTTAAATTAAGGTGTAAAATTGATTTTTTGGTACATACATATTATGCAATCGATATCAAATTGCGTAAAAATATGAACTTTACATATTTATGCAAATTACCCGTTTTGATGTTATTGGAGTTGTCATAGAGTTGCCCAATAGCAATAGCGACAGTGTATTTGGAACAATTTTACAATCGTAAGTTAAGGTGTAGAATCGATTTTTCGATACAAACACATTAAGCAGTCGATATAAAGTTGCGTAAAAATATGAACTTTACATATTTATGCTAACTAGCCTTTTTGAAGTTACAGGAGTTGTCATAGAGTTGTCGTATAGCCATAACGACAGTGAATTTGGAACAATTTCATAATCTTATATTAAGGTGTAGAATCGATATCTTAGTACATACACATTAAGCAACCGATATCAAGTTGCGTAAAAATATGAACTTCACATATATTTGCGAATTAATCGTTTTGATGTTATTGGAGTTGTCATAGAGTTGTTCTATAGCAATAGCGACAGTGTATTTGGTACAATTTTGCAATCTTAAATTAAGATGCAAGATTGATTTTTTGGTACATACATATTATGCAATCGATATCAAGATGCGTAAAAATATGAACTTTACTTATTTATGCAATTTTGTCGTTTTGATGTTATTGGAGTTGTCATAGAGTTGTTCTATAGCAATAGCGACAGTGTATTTGGAACAATTTTACAATCTTATATTAAGGTGTAGAATCGGTTTTTTGATACATACCTACACATTAAGCAATCGATATAAAGTTGCGTAAAAATATGAACTTTACATATTTATGCTAACTCGCCGTTTTGATGTTATTGGAGTTGTCATAGAGTTGTCCTATAGCAATAGCGACAATGTATTTGGAGCAATTTAACAATCCTGAAATAAGATGTAGTATTGATTTTTTGATACATACACATTAAGCAATCGATATCAAGTTTCGTAAAAATATGAACTTCACATATATTTGCTAATTAATCGTTTTGATGTTATTGGAGTTGTCACAGAGTTGTTCTATAGCAATAGCGACAGTGTATTTGGTACAATTTTGCAATCTTAAATTAAGATGTAAAATTGATTTTTTGGTACATACATATTAAGCAATCGATATCAAGTTGCGTAAAAATATGAACTTTACATACATATTTATGCAAATTAGCCGTTTTGATGTTATTGGAGTTGTCATACAGTTGTCCTAAAGCAATAGCGACAATGTATTTGGAGCAACTCAACAATCCTAAATTAAGGTGTATAATTGATTTTTTAGTACATACATACACATTAAGCAATCCATATCAAGATGCGTAAAAATATGAACTTTACATATTTCTGTTAATTAGCCGTTTTGATGTTATTGGAGCTTTCATAGAGTTGTCGTATAGCCATAACGACAGTGTCTTTGGAGTAATTTCACAATCTTAAGTTAAGGTGTAGAATCGATTTTTCGATACATACACATTAAGCAATCGATATCAAGTTGCGTAAAAATATGAACTTTACATATTCATGCTAACTCGCCGTTTTGATGTTACTGGAGTTGTCAAAGAGTTGTTCTATAGCAATAGCGACAGCGTATTTGGTACAATTTTGCAATCTTAAATTAAGATGCAAGATTGATTTTTTGGTACATACATATTATGCAATCGATATCAAGATGCGTAAAAATATGAACTTTACTTATTTATGCAAATTTTTCGTTTGGATGTTATTGGAGTTGTCATAGAGTTGTTCTAAAGCAATAGCGACAGTGTATTTGGAACAATTTTACAATCTTATATTAACGTGAAGAATCGGTTTTTTGATACATACACATTAAGCAATTGATATCAAGTTGCGTAAAAATATGAACTTTATATATTTATGCTAACTCGCCGTTTTGATGTTATTGGAATTGTCATAGAGTTGTCGTATATCCATAGCGACAGTGTATTTGGAGCAATTTCACAATCTTATATTAAGGTGTAAAATCGATTGTTTGATACACACACAATATGCATTCGATATCAGGTAGCGTAAAAATATGAACCACACATATTTTTGCAAATTAGCCGGTTTGATGTTATTGGAGATGTCATAGAGTTGCCCTATAGCAATAGCGACAGTGAATTTGGAACAACTTAACAATCCTAAATTAAAGTGTATAATTGATTTTTTAGTACATATATACACATTAGGCAATCCATATCAAGATGCGTAAAAATATGAACTTTACATATTTCTGCTAACTCGCCGTTTTGATGTTATTGGAGCTTTCATAGAGTTGTCGTATAGCCATAACGACAGTGTCTTTGGAGTAATTTCACAATCTTAAGTTAAGGGGTAGAATCGATTTTTCGATACATACACATTAAGCAATCGATATCAAGTTGCGTAAAAATATGCACTTTACATACTTGTGCTAACTCGCCGTTTTGATGTTATTGGAGTTTTCATAGAGTTGTCGTATAGCCATAGCGACAGTGTATTTGGAGCAATGTAATAATCTTATATTAAGGTGTAGAATCGGTTTTTTGGTACGTACACATTAAGCAATCGATATCAAGATGCGTAAAAATATGAACTTTACATATTTATGCAAATTAGCCGTTTTGATGTTATTGGAGTTGTCACAAAGTTGTTCTATAGCAATAGCGACAGTGTATTTGGAACAATTTTACAATCTTAAATTAAGATGTAAAATTGATTTTTTGATACACACACATTAAGCAATCGATATCAAGTTGCGTAAAAATATGAACTTTACATATTTATGCTATTTAGCCGTTTTGATGTTATTGGAGCTTTCATAGAGTTGTCGTATAGCCATAACGACAGTGCATTTGGAGCAATTTAACAATCTCATATTAAGATGTAGAATCGATTTTAGTACATGCACATTAAGCAATCGATATCAAGATGCGTAAATATATGAACTTTACATATTTCTGTTAATAAGCCGTTTTGATGTTATTGGAGTTATCATAGAGTTGTCGTATAGCCATAGCGAGAGTGTATTTGGAGCAATTTTACAATCTTATATCAAGGTGTAGAATGGATTTTTTAGTTTATACACATTAAGCAATCGATATCAAGTTACGTAAAAATATGAACTTTACATATTTATGCTAACTCGCTGTTTTGATGTTATTGGAGTTGTCTTAGAGTTGTCGTATAGCCATAGCGACAGTGTATTTGGAGCAATATTATATCATCTTATATTATCTTATATTAAGGTGTAGATGTGATTTTTCGATACATACACATTAAGTAATCGATATCAAGTTGCGTAAAAATATGAACTTTACATATTTATGCTATTTAGCCGTTTTGATGTTATTGGAGCTTTCGTAGAGTTGTCGAATAGCCATAACGACAGTGTATTTGGAGCAATTTCACAATCTTATATTAAATTGTAGAATCGATTTTTTGATACACACACATTAAGCAATCGATATCAAGTTGTGTAAAAATATGAACTTTACACATTTATGCTAACTCGCCGTTTTGATGTTATTGGAGTTGTCATAGAGTTGTCGTAAAGGCATAACGATAGTATATTTGGAGCAATTTAACAATCCTAAATTAAGGTGTAGAATTGATTTTTTAATACACACACATTATGCAATCGATACCAAGTTGCGTAAAAATATGAACTTTACATATTTATGCTATTTAGCCGTTTTGATGTTATTGGAGCTTTCGTAGAGTTGTCGAATAGCCATAACGACAGTGCTTTTGGAGCAATTTCACAATCTTAAGTTAAGGTGTAGAATCGATTTTTCGATACATACACATTAAGCAATCGATATCAAGTTGCGTAAAAATATGAACTTTTAATATTTATGCTAACTCGCCGTCTTGATGTTATTGGAGATGTCAGAGAGTTGTCGTGTAGCCATAGCGACAGTGTATTTTGAGCAATTTAGCAACCTTATATTAAGGTGTAGAATCGATTTTTTAATACTTGCACATTAAGCAATCGATATCAAGGTTCGTAAAAATATGAACTTTACATATTTATGCTATTTAGCCGTTTTGATGTTATTGGAGCTTTCGTAGAGTTGTCGAATAGCCATAACGACAGTGTATTTGGAGAAATTTAACAATCTCATATTAAGATGCAGAATCGGTTTTTTAGTACATGTACATTAAGCAATCGATATCAAGTTGCGTAAAAATATGAACTTTACATATTTATGCTAACTCGCCGTTTTGATGTTATTGGAGTTGTCATAGAGTTGTCGTATAGCCATAGCGAGAGAGTATTTGGAGCAATTTCGCAATCTTGTATTAAGGTGTAGAATCGATTTTTTGATACATACACATTAAGCAATCGATATCAAGATGCGTAAAAAAATGAACTTTACATATTTATGCTAACTCGCCGTTTTTATGTTATTGGAGTTGTCATAGAGTTGTCGTATAGCCATAGCGAGATTGTATTTAGAGCAATTTCACAATCTAATTTTAAGGTGTAGAATCGATTGTTTAGTTTATACACATTATGCAATCGATATCAAGTTGCGTAAAAATATGAACTTTACATATTTATTTTATTTAGCTAGTTACCCGTTTTGATGTTATTGGAGTTGTCATAGAGTTGTCCTATAGCAATAGCGACAGTGTATTTGGAACAATTTAGCAAACCTAAATTAAGGTGTGGAAATGATTTTTTGGTACATACACATTATGCAATCGATATCAAGACGCGTAAAAATATGAACTTTACATATTTATGCTAACTTGCCGTTTTGATGTTATTGGAGTTGTCATAGAGTTGTCGTATAGCCATAACGACAGCGCATTTGGAGAAATTTCACAATCTTATATTAAGGTGTAGAATCGATTTTTTGATACATACACATTATGCAATCGATACCAAGACGCGTAAAAATATGAACTTTACATATTTATGCTAACTAGCCGTTTTGATGTTATTGGAGTTGTCATAGAGTTGTCCTATAGCAAAAGCGACAGTGTATATGGAACAACTTCACAATCTAATACTAAGGTGTAGATTTGATTTTTTAGTACATTTACATTAGGGAATCGAGAGCAGGTAGCGTAAAAATATGAACTTTAGATATTATATCTTGCATTAAGGTGTAGAATCGATTTTTTAGTTTATACACATTAAGTATTCGATATCAAGATGCGTTAAAATATGAACTTTACATATTTATGCTAACTAACCGTTTTGATGTTATTGGAGCTTTCATAGAGTTGTCGTATAGCCATAACGACAGTGTCTTTGGAGCAGTTTCACAATCTTAAGTTAAGGTGTAGAATCGATTTTTTGGTACATACTCATTATGCAATCGATATCGGGTTGCGTAAAAATATGAACTTTCCATATTTATGCTAACTAGCCGTTTTGATGTTATTGGAGCTTTCATAGAGTTGTCGTATAGCCATAACGACAGTGTCTTTTGAGCAATTTCACAATCTTAAGTTAAGGTGTAGAATCGATTTTTTGATACATACACATTAAGCAATCGATATCAAGTTGCGTAAAAATATGAACTTTTAATATTTAAGCAAATTTGCCGTTTTGATGTTATTGGAGTTGTCATAGAGTTGTCCTATAGCAATAGCGACAGTGTATATGAAACAACTTCACAATCTTCGGTTAAGGTGTAGAATCGATTTTTTAGTACATATACATTAAGGAATGGATATCAGGTAGCGTAAAAGTATGAACTTTACACATTTATGCTAATTAGCCTTTTTGCTGTTATTGGAGTTGTCACAGAGTTGTCGTATAGCCATAACGACAGTGTCTTTGGAGCAATTTCACAATCTTAACCCTTACGTCAGCGGCAACATACCTGGGTATGTTTTGCGTTTTCAAAACGCTGTAGCTCTGAACTGGATAATCGGATCGACTTGAAATTTGGTGATATCCTAGCGAAAACTGTTTCACGCAATATCCCAATTTTGGTTAGGATTGGATTATCCGTTTGGTAGATAAAGCCCATTTACAATGTTGCACCCTTACGTCAACAGCATACATACCTGGGTATACCATACCATATGTATAGTAAAACGCATGCAAATATGATGATATTTGAAAAGTATAGTTTATTTTGAGTGATAAAAATACTTATGGCATAAATATTATTATAAATTATAAAATACTTTTGAAAAACATATTAAAAACCCTACGAACAAATTTAAAATTATTGAAATTCAATTACATCTATCGCATTGCGGCAAGTCTTTGGAATGCTCTGCGCCCACCGGTTTGTTGCATAATGTGCATGCTTTACGAGTAGGGCGTCGTTTGGAGCAGATGTAGCAATTCCCCTTTACTTTTAGGCGTCCCGTACTATCACGCTCCTCCGCTTCATGTGCTCCAGCATCCACAACTCGGATGGGCCTATCTATCATGGCTTCGATGGCGTTGCGCGTTGAAAAAACTCTGGATATTCTGCTGTTATTCGCCCTTCTCTTTATTTCTGGCTTGCATAGTTGCTCACTTAGCTGATGGAGAAACATCCTACGGCGGCTTGTATATGACTTCAGGTGAGTGTTGTTGTCAACGTATATTATGTATGCAGCAAACGCAGCAACGTCCGCAATATTATAAAAGAAAGCCAA
This sequence comes from Bactrocera tryoni, assembly GCF_016617805.1. Taxonomy (NCBI): domain Eukaryota; kingdom Metazoa; phylum Arthropoda; class Insecta; order Diptera; family Tephritidae; genus Bactrocera; species Bactrocera tryoni. The sequence goes on along the minus strand of NW_024395745.1, from coordinate 9,720 downwards.
AGGCCATCTATTTGTGCGCCGCTTGGTACTATATTCGGACAAGCACATGTCCATGCTATCAACTCCACCTTTGGTTTTGTTGTAGTCCAATATAAGCAATGGCTTCTTCTTAGGACCGAACGTTTCTGTTGTATAATGAGAAGTGGACAATAATACAGTACCGTACTGGTCCAGATTGTGCACTTCTTAGAATGTTGTGCGTACGGAATCTTACAGGTTGTGGTTGTATCGAAGACCAAACATTACCATCTCTGGCAGTAAAATATTCCCAAGTTTCAATTGGTGCATCTTCAAGTTCTTCATCAGAATCACTGTCGTCCTCTGGGTCATATTCTGGTAACATGGGCTCTCTAAGTCTGAGTCATCACCACCAATGTCACCTACACATTCCTCTAAAGCCTCGTCACCAACTACTGAATCGTGGTCACTTATTTCTTCTTGGCTCTCTTCAAGCGTTTGACGGAAATATGCTTGCTGTTCTTCGTACGAAGGTTGCGCTTAGTTGTCGTGGAGTAAGCCATTCACCATCTGCCATTTTACTTTGATTTTATTATTTTATTTCCACAAAATAAACAGAAACGTCCTTTCACTTCGAATCATACGTGCATGACAAAATCCGTAATACTGGTAAACCCTATTTTATACTCTTTTGCGCAGGTACTAGCGATTTTATGCCTGAGTTTTTATGTTTGGAACCTAAAGTAATCCTTATAATCACAAAACAATAAGTACTAACCACATCATCAGCGACCCTTAATAATCCAGAAAATATGTACACTTGTATGTATGTATATTTGTTAAACTATATCAAGGTTGCCCGTGTAGAAATGTAAGTTAGGGGTTTTTTAACCATGACCATTTTTAACACGTTCGCGTTCATTTAAATTTAGCGGGTGGCTGCCAGATAATCACTTAATTTTTCCATACAAAAATGAAGAGCGGGAATTCCCGCTTTTTTTCTACAGGTTAATTTTTTTAAATAGTTTGAACAAATTAGGGAATTCCCGCCATAATCGGAATTCCCGCATTTATTTTTCAAGAGCAATTTTATATGTGCGGAAGACACATACACAGACAACATGAATGACGGGAATTCCCGCAATTTACGCGAATGTGTTAACACATGCATACGTATATTATCGATATAACGCAAATATGTGAGTATATTAGTAAAAAAAAATCTGAATCGCAAGCGATTAGTTGAATGTGTACCTGCCGGGTTATAACGGCACGCCATTTGCCATACAAAACGTATGTACATACCCGGGTGTGTTGCTGTTGACGTGCGTAAAAAAAATCTGCTGTTGACATAAAGGTTAAGTTAAGGTAAAGAATCGATTTTTTGATACATACACATTAAGCAATCGATATCAAGTTTCGTAAAAATATTAACTTTACACATTTATGCTAACTCGCCGTTTTGATGTTATTGGAGTTGTCATAGAGTTGTGGTATAGTCATAGCGACAGTGTATTTGGAGCAATTTCCCAATTTTATATTAAGGTGTAGAATCGATTTTTTACTACATACACATTAAGCAATCGATATCAAGATGCGTAAAAATATGAACTTTACATATTTATGCTAATTACCATTTTTGAAGTTATTGAAGTTGTTATAGAGTTGCCCTATAGCAATAACGACAGTGTATTTGAAACAATTTCACAATCTTGTATTAAGGTGTAGAATCAATTTTTTAGTTCATACACATTAAGTCATCGATATCAAGCTGCGTAAAAATTTGAACTTTACTTATTTATGCTAACTAGCCGTTTTGATGTTATTGGAGTTGTCATAGAGTTGTTCTATAGCAATAGCGACAGTGTATTTGGAACAATTTCACAATCTTATATTAAGGTGTAGAATCGATTTTTTAGAACATACACATTAAGGAATCGATATCAGGAGGCGTAAAATATGAAATTTACATATTTATGCTAATTAGCCTTTTTGCTGTTATTGGAGTTGTCATAGAGTTGCCCTATAGCAATAACGACAGTATATTTGAAACAATTTCACAATCTTGTATTAAGGTGTAGAATCAATTTTTTAGTTCATACACATTAAGTCATCGATATCAAGCTGCGTAAAAATTTGAACTTTACTTATTTATGCTAACTAGCCGTTTTGATGTTATTGGAGCTTTCATAGAGTTGTCGTATAGCCATAGCGACAGTGTCTTTGGAGCAATTTCACAATCTTAAGTTAAAGTGTAGAATCGATTTTTCGATACATACACATTAAACAATCGATATGAAGTTGCGTAAAAATATGAACTTTACATATTTATGCTAACTCGCCGTTTTGGTGTTATTGGAGTTGTCATAGAGTTGTCGTATAATCATAGCGACAGTGTATTTGGAACAACTTTGCAATCTTAAATTAAGGTGTATAATCGATTTTTTAGTCCATACACATTAAGCAATCGATATCAAGTTGCGTAAAAATATGAACTTTACATATTTATGCTAACTCGCCGTTTTGATGTTATTGGAGTTGTCATAGAGTTGTCGTATAGCCATAGCGACAGTGTATTTGGAGCAACTTCACAATCTTAAGTTAAGGTGTATAATCGATTTTTTAGTACATACACATTAAGCAATCGATATCAAGACACGTAAAAATATGATCTTTACATATTTATGCTTATTACCCTTTTTGAAGGTATTGGAGTTGTCATAGAGTTGCCCTATATCAATAGCGACAAGGTATTTGGAACAACTTTGCAATCTTAAATTAAGGTGTAAAATTCATTTTTTGGTACATACATATTATGCAACCGATATCAAGATTCGTAAAAATTTGAACTTTACATATTTATAAAAATTACCCGTTTTGATGTTATTGGAGCTTTCATAGAGTTGTCGTATAGCCATAGCGACAGTGTCTTTGGAGCAATTTCACAATCTTAAGTTAAAGTGTAGGATAGATTTTTCGATACATACACTTTAAGCAATCGATATAAGTTGCGTAAAAATATGAACTTTACATATTTATGCTAACTCGCCGATTTGATGTTGTTGGAGTTGTCACAGAGTTGTAGTATAGCCATAACGACAGTGTATTTGGAGCAATTTCACAATCTTGCATTAAGGTGTAGAATCGATTTTTTAGTACACACACACTAAGCAATCGATATCAGGTAGCGTAAAAATATGAACTTTACATATTTTTGCTAATTAGCCGTTTTGGTGTTATTGGAGTTGTCATAGAGTTGTCGTATAGCCATAACGACAGTGTCTTTGGAGCGATTTCACAATCTTAAGTTAAAGTGTAGAATCGATTTTTCGATACGTACACATTAAGCAATCGATATCAAGTTGCGTAAAAATATGAACTTTACATATTTATGCTAACTCGCCGTTTTGGTGTTATTGGAGTTGTCATAGAGTTGTCGTATAGCCATTACGACAGTGTATTTGGAGCAATTTCACAATCTTGCATTAAGGTGTAGAATCGATTTTTTAGTTTATACACATTTAGTAATCGATATCAAGTTGCGTAAAAATATGAACTTTACAATTTATGCTAACTCGCCGTTTTGCTGTTATTGGAGTTGTCATAGAGTAGTCGTATAGCCATAGCGACAGTGTATTTGGAGCAATTTCACAATCTTAAATTAAGGTGTAGAATCGATTTTTTGATACATACACATTACGCAATCGATACCAAGTTTCACTAAAATATGAACTTTACATATTTCTGTCAATTAGCCGTTTTGCTGTTATTGGAGTTGTCATAGAAATGTCGTATAGCCATAACGACAGTGTTTTTGGAGAAATTTCACAATCTTAAGTTAAGGGGTTGAATCGATTTTTTGATACATACACATTAAGCAATCGATATCAAGTTGCGTAAAAATATGAACTTTACAAATTTATGCAAATTTGCCGTTTTGGTGTTATTGGAGTTGTCATAGAGTTGTTCTAAAGCAATAGCGACAGAGTATTTGGAACAATTTAATAATCCTAAATTAAGGTGTAGAATCGATTTTTTAGTTTATACACATTAAGTAATCGATATCAAGTTGCGTAGAAATATGAACTTTACATATTTATGCTAACTCGCCGTTTTGATGTTATTGGAGTTGTCATAGAGTAGTCGTATAGCCATAGCGACAGTGTATTTGGAGCAATTTCACAATCTTGCATTAAGGTGTTGAATCGATTTTTTAGTTTATACACATTAAGTAATCGATATCAAGTTGCGTAAAAATATTAACTTGACATATTTATGCTATTTAGCCTTTTTGATGTTACTGGAGCTTTCATAGAGTTGTCGTATAGCCATAACGACAGTGTTTTTGGAGAAATTTCACAATCTTAAGTTAAGGGGTCGAATCGATTTTTTGATACATACACATTAAGCAATCGATATCAAGTTGCGTAAAAATATGAACTTTACATATTTATGCTAACTAGCCGTTTTGATGTTATTGGAGTTGTCATAGAGTTGTTCTATAGCAATAGCGACAGTGTATTTAGAACAATTTCACAATCTTATATTAAGGTGTAGAATCGATTTTTTAGAACATACACATTAAGGAATCGATATCAGGTAGCGTAAAATATGAACTTTAGATATTTATGCTAACTACCCTTTTTGAAGTTATTGGAGTTGTTATAGAGTTGCCCTATAGCAATAACGACAGTGTATTTGGAACAATTTTACAATCTTAAATTAAAATGTAAAATTGATTTTTTGGTACATACATATTATGCAATCGATATCAAGATGCGTAAAAATATGAACTTTACATATTTATGCTAACTCGCCGTTTTGATATTATTGGAGTTGTCATAGAGTTGTTCTATAGCAATAGCGATAGTGTATTTGGAACAATTTTACAATCTTAAATTAAGATGTAAACTTGATTTTTTGGTACATACATAATATGCAATCGATATCAAGATGCGTAAAAATATGAACTTTACATATTTATGCAAATTTGCCGTTTTGATGTTATTGGAGTTGACATAGAGTTGTTCTAAACCAATAGCGACAGTGTATTTGGAAAAATTTAACAATCCTAAATTAAGGTGTAGAATTAATTTTTTTTGATGTTATTGCAGTTGTCATAGAGTTGTCGTATAGCCATAGCGACAGTGTATTTGGAGCAATTTTACAATCTTATATTAAGGTGTATAATCGATTTTTTAGTACATACACATTAAGCAATCGATATCAAGACACGTAAAAATATGATCTTTACATATTTATGCTTATTACCCTTTTCGAAGGTATTGGAGTTGTCATAGAGTTGCCCTATATCAATAGCGACAAGGTATTTGGAACAACTTTGCAATCGTAAATTAAGGTGTAAAATTCATTTTTTGGTACATACATATTATGCAACCGATATCAAGATTCGTAAAAATATGAACTTTACATATTTATAAAAATTACCCGTTTTGATGTTATTGGAGTTGTCATAGAGTTGCCCTATAGCAAAAGCGACAAAGTATTTGGAACAACTTTGCAATCTTAAATAAAGGTGTAGAGTTGATTTTTTGATACATACACATTAAGCAATCAATATCAAGTTGCGTTAAAATATGAACTTTACATATTTATGCTAACTAGCCGTTTTTATGTAATTGGAGCTTTCATAGAGTTGTCGTATAGCCGTAGCGACAGTGTATTTGGAGCAATTTCACAATCTTAAGTTAAGGTGTAGAATCGATTTTTTAGTACATACACATTAAGGAATCGATATCAGGTAGCGTAAATATATGGTCTTTACATATTTATGCTAATTACCCTTTTTGAAGGTATTGGAGTTGTCATAGAGTTGCCCTATATCAATAGCGACAAGGTATTTGGAACAATTTAACAATCCTAAATTAAGGTGCAGAATTGATTTTTTGGTACATACATATTATGCAATCGATACCAAGATTCGTAAAAATATGAACTTTACATATTTATGCTAATTACCCTTTTTGAAGGTATTGGAGTTGTCATAGAGTTGCCCTATAGCAATAGCGACAAGGTATTTGGAACAACTTTGCAATCTTAAATTAAGGTGTAAAATTCATTTTTTGGTACATACATATTGTGCAATCGATATCAAGATTTGTAAAAATATGAACTTTACATAGTTATGCAAATTAGCCGTTTTTATGTAATTGGAGCTTTCATAGAGTTGTCGTATAACCCTAACGACTGTGTATTTGGAGCAATTTCACAATCTTAAGTTAAGGTGTAGAATCGATTTTTTAGTACAAACACATTAAGGAATCGATATCAGGTAGCGTAAAAATATGATCTTTACATATTTATGCTAATTACCCTTTTTGAAGGTATTGGAGTTGTCATAGAGTTGCCCTACATCAATAGCGACAAGGAATTTGGAACAATTTAACAATCCTAAATTAAGGTGCAGAATTGATTTTTTGGTAGATACATATTATGCAATCGATATCAAGATTCGTAAAAATATGAACTTTACATATTTATGCTAATTACCCTTTTTGAAGGTATTGGAGTTGTCATAGAGTTGCCCTATAGCAATAGCGACAAGGTATTTGGAACAACTTTGCAATCTTAAATTAAGGTGTAAAATTCATTTTTTGGTACATACATATTATGCAACCGATATCAAGATTCGTAAAAATATGAACTTTACATATTTATAAAAATTACCCGTTTTGATGTTATTGGAGTTGTCATAGAGTTGCCCTATAGCAAAAGCGACAAAGTATTTGGAACAACTTTGCAATCTTAAATAAAGGTGTAGAGTTGATTTTTTGATACATACACATTAAGCAATCAATATCAAGTTGCGTTAAAATATGAACTTTACATATTTCTGTTAATTAACCGTTTTGATGTTTTTGGAGCTTTCATAGAATATTCGTATAGCCACAACGACAGTGTCTTTGGAGCAATTTCACAATCTTCAGCTAAGGTGTAGAATCGATTTTTTAGAACATACACATTAAGGAATCGATATCAGGTAGCGTAAAATATGAACTTTAGATATTTATGCTAACTACCCTTTTTGAAGTTATTGGAGTTGTTATAGAGTTGCCCTATAGCAATAACGACAGTGTATTTGGAACAATTTTACAATCTTAAATTAAAATGTAAAATTGATTTTTTGGTACATACATATTATGCAATCGATATCAAGATGCGTAAAAATATGAACTTTACATATTTATGCAAATTAGCCGTTTTGATGTTATTGGAGTTGTCATAGAGTTGCCCAATAGCAATAACGACAGTGTATTTGGAACAAATTTACAATCTTAAATTAAGATGTAAAAATTGATTTTTTGGTACATACATAATATGCAATCGATATCAAGATGCGTAAAAATATGAACTTTACATATTTATGCAAATTAGCCGTTTTGATGTTATTGGAGTTGTCATAGAGTTGTCCTATAGCAATAGCGACAATGTATTTGGAACAACTTTGCAATCTTAAATTAAGGTGAAAAATTCATTTTTTGGTACATACATATTATGCAATCGATATCAAGATTCGTAAAAATATGAACTTTACATATTTATGCTAACTAGCCGTTTTTATGTAATTGGAGCTTTCATAGAGTTGTCGTATAGCCGTAGCGACAGTGTATTTGGAGCAATTTCACAATCTTAAGTTAAGGTGTAGAATCGATTTTTTAGTACATACACATTAAGGAATCGATATCAGGTAGCGTAAATATATGGTCTTTACATATTTATGCTAATTACCCTTTTTGAAGGTATTGGAGTTGTCATAGAGTTGCCCTATATCAATAGCGACAGTGTATTTGGAAAAATTTAACAATCCTAAATTAAGGTGTAGAATTAATTTTTTTTGATGTTATTGCAGTTGTCATAGAGTTGTCGTATAGCCATAGCGACAGTGTATTTGGAGCAATTTTACAATCTTATATTAAGGTGTATAATCGATTTTTTAGTACATACACATTAAGCAATCGATATCAAGACACGTAAAAATATGGTCTTTACATATTTATGCTTATTACCCTTTTCGAAGGTATTGGAGTTGTCATAGAGTTGCCCTAGATCAATAGCGACAAGGAATTTGGAACAATTTAACAATCCTAAATTAAGGTGCAGAATTGATTTTTTGGTAGATACATATTATGCAATCGATATCAAGATTCGTAAAAATATGAACTTTACATATTTATGCTAATTACCCTTTTTGAAGGTATTGGAGTTGTCATAGAGTTGCCCTATAGCAATAGCGACAAGGTATTTGGAACAACTTTGCAATCTTAAATTAAGGTTTAAAATTCATTTTTTGGTACATACATCTTATGCAATCGATATCAAGATTCGTAAAAATATGAACTTTACATAGTTATGCAAATTAGCCGTTTTGATGTTATTGGAGTTGTCATAGAGTTGTCCTATAGCAATAGCGATAATGTATTTGGAACAATTTAACAATCCTAAATTAAGGTGTAGATGTGATTTTTCGATACATACACATTAAGTAATCGATATCAAGTTGCGTAAAACTATGAACTTTACATATTTCTGTTAAATAGCCGTTTTGATGTTATTGGAGTTGTCATAGAGTTGTCGTATAGCTATAGCGACAGTGTATTTAGAGCAATTTCACAATCTTATATTAAGGTGTACAATCGATTTTTCAGTCCACACACATTAAGCAATCGATATCAAGATGCGTAAAAATATGAACTTTACATATTTCTGTTAATTAACCGTTTTGATGTTTTTGGAGCTTTCATAGAATATTCGTATAGCCACAACGAGAGTGTCTTTGGAGCAATTTCACAATCTTAAGTTAAGGTGTAGAATAGATTTTTCGATACATACACATTAAGCAATCGATATCAAGTTGCGTAAATTTATGAACTTTTAATATTTAAGCAAATTTGCCGTTTTGATGTTATTGGAGTTGTCATAGAGTTGTCCTATAGCAATAGCGACAGTGTATATGAAACAACTTCACAATCTTCGGTTAAGGTGTAGAAGCGATTTTTTAGTACATATACATTAAGGAATCGATATCAGGTAGCGTCAAAATATGAACTTTACATATTTATGCTAATTAGCCTTTTTGGTGTTATTGGAGTTGTCATAGAGTTGCCCTATAGCAATAGCGACAGTGTATTTGGAACAATTTAACAATCCTAAATTAAGGTGTAGAATTGATTTTTTGGTACATACACATTAAGCAATCGATACCAAGTTTCACTAAAATATGAACTTTACATATTTCTGTCAATTAGCCGTTTTGCTGTTATTGGAGTTGTCATAGAGTTGTCGTATAGCCATAACGACAGTGTATTTGGAGAAATTTCACAATCTTATATTAAGGTGTAGAATCGATTTTTATACACAATAAGCAAACGATATCAAGTTGCGTAAAAATATTAACTTTACATATTTATGCTAACTAGCCGTTTTGAAGTTATTGGAGTTGTCATAGAGTTTTCGTATAGCCATAACGACAGTGTATTTGGAACAATTTCAAAATCTTATATTAAGGTTTGGAATCGATTTTTTAGAACATGCACATTTAGCAATCGATATCAAGTTGCGTAAAAAAATGAACTTTACTTATTTATGCTAATTAGCCGTTTTGCAGTTATTGGAGTTGTCATAGAGTTGTGTTGTAGCAATAGCGACAGTGTATTTGGAACAATTTCACAATCTTGTATTTAGGTATAGAATCGATTTTTTAGTACATGCTCATAAAGCAATCGATATCAAGTTGCGTAAAAA